>NW_026599663.1:300000-382000 GCF_029784135.1 Toxorhynchites rutilus septentrionalis | reverse complement strand
ATGTTTTCGACCGAGGACGATGGGAGAGCAAAAGTTTTGGATCGAGGTGCTTCGGGTGTGATGTCAATCACATGTTTTCGACCGAGGACGATGGGAGAGCAAAATTTTGTCTCGAGGTGCTTCGGTTGTGTTGCCAATCAGGTGCTCTCGACCGAGGACGATGGGAGAGCAAAAGTTTTGGATCGAGGTGCTTCGGGTGTGATGTCAATCACATGTTTTCGACCAAGGACGATGGGAGAGCAAAAGTTTTGGATCGAGGTGCTTCGGGTGTGATGTCAATCACATGTTTTCGACCGAGGACGATGGGAGAGCAAAAGTTTTGGATCGAGGTGCTTCGGGTGTGATGTCAATCACATGTTTTCGACCGAGGACGATGGGAGAGCAAAAGTTTTGGATCGAGGTGCTTCGGGTGTGATGTCAATCACATGTTTTCGACCGAGGACGATGGGAGAGCAAAATTTTTGGATCGAGGTGCTTCGGGTGTGATGTCAATCACATGTTTTCGACCGAGGACGATGTGAGAGCAAAATTTTGTCTCGAGGTGCTTCGGTTGTGTTGCCAATCAGGTGTTCTCGACCGAGGACGATGGGAGAGCAAAAGCTTTGGATCGAGGTGCTTCGGGTGTGTTGCCAATCAGGTGTTCTCGACCGAGGACGATGGGAGAGCAAAAGTTTTGGATCGAGGTGCTTCGGGTGTGATGTCAATCACATGTTCTCGACCGAGGACGATGGGAGAGCAAAAGTTTTGGATCGAGGTGCTTCGGGTGTGTTGCTAATCGTTTGTTTTCGACCGAGGACGATGGGAGAGCAAAATTTTGTCTCGAGGTGCTTCGGTTGTGTTGCCAATCAGGTGTTCTGGACCGAGGACGATGTGAGAGCAAAAGTTTTGGATCGAGGTGCTTCGGGTGTGATGTCAATCACATGTTCTCGACCGAGAACGATGGGAGAGCAAAAGTTTTGGATCGAGGTGCTTCGGGTGTGATGTCAATCACATGTTTTCGACCGAGGACGATGGGAGAGCAAAATTTTGTCTCGAGGTGCTTCGGTTGTGTTGCCAATCAGGTGCTCTCGACCGAGGACGATGGGAGAGCAAAAGTTTTGGATCGAGGTGCTTCGGGTGTGATGTCAATCACATGTTTTCGACCAAGGACGATGGGAGAGCAAAAGTTTTGGATCGAGGTGCTTCGGGTGTGATGTCAATCACATGTTTTCGACCGAGGACGATGGGAGAGCAAAAGTTTTGGATCGAGGTGCTTCGGGTGTGATGTCAATCACATGTTTTCGACCGAGGACGATGGGAGAGCAAAAGTTTTGGATCGAGGTGCTTCGGGTGTGATGTCAATCACATGTTTTCGACCGAGGACGATGGGAGAGCAAAATTTTTGGATCGAGGTGCTTCGGGTGTGATGTCAATCACATGTTTTCGACCGAGGACGATGGGAGAGCAAAATTTTGTCTCGAGGTGCTTCGGTTGTGTTGCCAATCAGGTGTTCTCGACCGAGGACGATGGGAGAGCAAAAGCTTTGGATCGAGGTGCTACGGGTGTGTTGCCAATCAGGTGTTCTCGACCGAGGACGATGGGAGAGCAAAAGTTTTGGATCGAGGTGCTTCGGGTGTGATGTCAATCACATGTTCTCGACCGAGGACGATGGGAGAGCAAAAGTTTTGGATCGAGGTGCTTCGGGTGTGTTGCTAATCGTATGTTTTCGACCGAGGACGATGGTAGTGCAAAAGTTTTGGATCGAGGTGCTTCAGGTGTGATGTCAATCACATGTTTTCGACCGAGGACGATGGGAGAGCAAAATTTTGTCTCGAGGTGCTTCGGTTGTGTTGCCAATCAGGTGTTCTGGACCGAGGACGATGTGAGAGCAAAAGTTTTGGATCGAGGTGCTTCGGGTGTGATGTCAATCACATGTTTTCGACCGAGGACGATGGGAGAGCAAAATTTTGTCTCGAGGTGCTTCAGTTGTGTTGCCAATCAGGTGTTCTCGACCGAGGACGATGGGAGAGCAAAAGTTTTGGATCGAGGTGCTTTGGGTGTGATGTCAATCACATGTTTTCGACCGAGGACGATGGGAGAGCAAAATTTTGTCTCGAGGTGCTTCGGTTGTGTTGCCAATCAGGTGTTCTCGACCGAGGACGATGGGAGAGCAAAAGTTTTGGATCGAAGTGCTTCGGGTGTGTTGCCAATCAGGTGTTCTCGACCGAGGACGAAGGGAGAGCAAAAGTTTTGGATCGAGGTGCTTCGGGTGTGATGTCAATCACATGTTTTCGACCGAGGACGATGGGAGAGCAAAATTTTGTCTCGAGGTGCTTCGGTTGTGTTGCCAATCAGGTGTTCTGGACCGAGGACGATGTGAGAGCAAAAGTTTTGGATCGAGGTGCTTCGGGTGTGATGTCAATCACATGTTTTCGACCAAGGACGATGGGAGAGCAAAAGTTTTGGATCGAGGTGCTTCGGGTGTGATGTCAATCACATGTTTTCGACCGAGGACGATGGGAGAGCAAAATTTTGTCTCGAGGTGCTTCGGTTGTGTAGCCAATCAGGTGTTCTCGACCGAGGACGATGGGAGAGCAAAAGTTTTGGATCGAGGTGCTTCGGGTGTGATGTCAATCACATGTTTTCGACCGAGGACGATGGGAGAGCAAAATTTTGTCTCGAGGTGCTTCGGTTGTGTAGCCAATCAGGTGTTCTCGACCGAGGACGATGGGAGAGCAAAAGTTTTGGATCGAGGTGCTTCGGGTCTGATGTCAATCACATGTTTTCGACCGAGGACGATGGGAGAGCAAAAGTTTTGGATCGAGGTGCTTCGGGTGTGATGTCAATCACATGTTTTCGACCGAGGACGATGGGAGAGCAAAAGCTTTGGACCGAGGTGCTTCGGGTGTGATGTCAATCACATGTTTTCGACCGAGGACGATGGGAGAGCAAAAGCTTTGGACCGAGGTGCTTCGGGTGTGATGTCAATCACATGTTTTCGACCAAGGACGATGGGAGAGCAAAATTTTTTCTCGAGGTGCTTCGGTTGTGTTGCCAATCAGGTGTTCTGGACCGAGGACGATGGGAGAGCAAAAGTTTTGGATCGAGGTGCTTCGGGTGTGATGTCAATCACATGTTTTCGACCGAGGACGATGGGAGAGCAAAAGCTTTGGACCGAGGTGCTTCGGGTGTGATGTCAATCACATGTTTTCGACCGAGGACGATGGGAGAGCAAAAGCTTTGGACCGAGGTGCTTCGGGTGTGATGTCAATCACATGTTTTCGACCAAGGACGATGGGAGAGCAAAATTTTGTCTCGAGGTGCTTCGGTTGTGTTGCCAATCAGGTGTTCTCGACCGAGGACGATGGGAGAGCAAAAGTTTTGGATCGAGGTGCTTCGGGTGTGTTGCCAATCAGGTGTTCTCGACCGAGGACGATGGGAGAGCAAATGTTTTGGATCGAGGTGCTTCGGGTGTGATGTCAATCACATGTTTTCGACCGAGGACGATGGGAGAGCAAAAGTTTTGGATCGAGGTGCTTCGGGTGTGATGTCAATCACATGTTTTCGACCGAGGACGATGGGAGAGCAAAAGTTTCGGATCGAGGTGCTTCGGGTGTGTTGCCAATCAGGTGTTCTCGACCGAGGACGATGGGAGAGCAAAAGTTTTGGATCGAGGTGCTTCGGGTGTGATGTCAATCACATGTTTTCGACCGAGGACGATGGGAGAGCAAAAGCTTTGGACCGAGGTGCTTCGGGTGTGATGTCAATCACATGTTTTCGACCAAGGACGATGGGAGAGCAAAATTTTGTCTCGAGGTGCTTCTGTTGTGTTGCCAATCAGGTGTTCTCGACCGAGGACGATGGGAGAGCAAAATTTTGTCTCGAGGTGCTTCGGTTGTGTTGCCAATCAGGTGTTCTCGACCGAGGACGATGGGAGAGCAAAAGTTTTGGATCGAGGTGCTTCGGGTGTGATGTCAATCACATGTTTTCGACCTGTTGCCTGATTGGCAACACAACCGAAGCACCTCGAGAAAAAATTTTGCTCTCCCATCGTCCTCGGTCGAAAACATGTGATTGACATCACACCCGAAGCACCTCGATCCAAAACTTTTGCTCTCCCATCGTCCTCGGTCGAAAACATGTGATTGACATCACACCCGAAGCACCTCGATCCAAAACTTTTGCTCTCACATCGTCCTCGGTCCAGAACACCTGATTGGCAACACAACCGAAGCACCTCGAGAAAAAATTTTGCTCTCCCATCGTCCTCGGTCGAAAACATGTGATTGACATCACACCCGAAGCACCTCGATCCAAAACTTTTGCTCTCCCATCGTCCTCGGTCTAGAACACCTGATTGGCAACACACCCGAAGCACCTCGATCCAAAACTTTTGCTCTCCCATCGTCCTCGGTCGAGAACACCTGATTGGCAACACAACCGAAGCACCTCGAGACAAAATTTTGCTCTCCCATCGTCCTTGGTCGAAAACATGTGATTGACATCACACCCGAAGCACCTCGGTCCAAAGCTTTTGCTCTCCCATCGTCCTCGGTCGAAAACATGTGATTGACATCACACCCGAAGCACCTCGAGACAAAATTTTGCTCTCCCATCGTCCTCGGTCGAAAACATGTGATTGACATCACACCCGAAGCACCTCGATCCAAAACTTTTGCTCTCCCATCGTCCTCGGTCGAAAACATGTGATTGACATCACACCCGAAGCACCTCGGTCCAAAGCTTTTGCTCTCCCATCGTCCTCGGTCGAAAACATGTGATTGACATCACACCCGAAGCACCTCGATCCAAAACTTTTGCTCTCCCATCGTCCTCGGTCCAGAACACCTGATTGGCAACACAACCGAAGCACCTCGAGAAAAAATTTTGCTCTCCCATCGTCCTCGGTCGAAAACATGTGATTGACATCACACCCGAAGCACCTCGATCCAAAACTTTTGCTCTCCCATCGTCCTCGGTCGAAAACATGTGATTGACATCACACCCGAAGCACCTCGATCCAAAACTTTTGCTCTCACATCGTCCTCGGTCCAGTACACCTGATTGGCAACACAACCGAAGCACCTCGAGAAAAAATTTTGCTCTCCCATCGTCCTCGGTCGAAAACATGTGATTGACATCACACCCGAAGCACCTCGATCCAAAACTTTTGCTCTCCCATCGTCCTCGGTCTAGAACACCTGATTGGCAACACACCCGAAGCACCTCGATCCAAAACTTTTGCTCTCCCATCGTCCTCGGTCGAGAACACCTGATTGGCAACACAACCGAAGCACCTCGAGACAAAATTTTGCTCTCCCATCGTCCTCGGTCGAAAACATGTGATTGACATCACACCCGAAGCACCTCGGTCCAAAGCTTTTGCTCTCCCATCGTCCTCGGTCGAAAACATGTGATTGACATCACACCCGAAGCACCTCGAGACAAAATTTTGCTCTCCCATCGTCCTCGGTCGAAAACATGTGATTGACATCACACCCGAAGCACCTCGATCCAAAACGTTTGCTCTCCCATCGTCCTCGGTCGAAAACATGTGATTGACATCACACCCGAAGCACCTCGATCCAAAGCTTTTGCTCTCCCATCGTCCTCGGTCGAAAACATGTGATTGACAGCACACCCGAAGCACCTCGATCCAAAACTTTTGCTCTCCCATCGTCCTCGGTCGAAAACATGTGATTGACATCACACCCGAAGCACCTCGATCCAAAACTTTTGCTCTCCCATCGTCCTCGGTCGAGAACACCTGATTGGCAACACACCCGAAGCACCTCGATCCAAAACTTTTGCTCTCCCATCGTCCTCGGTCGAGAACACCTGATTGGCAACACAACCGAAGCACCTCGAGACAAAATTTTGCTCTCCCATCGTCCTTGGTCGAAAACATGTGATTGACATCACACCCGAATCACCTCGGTCCAAAGCTTTTGCTCTCCCATCGTCCTCGGTCGAAAACATGTGATTGACATTACACCCGAAGCACCTCGATCCAAAACTTTTGCTCTCCCATCGTCCTCGGTCGAGAACACCTGATTGGCAACACAACCGAAGCACCTCGAGACAAAATTTTGCTTTCCCATCGTCCTCGGTCGAAAACATGTGATTGACATCACACCCGAAGCACCTTTTGCTCTCCCATCGTCCTTGGTCGAAAACATGTTATTGACCCGAAGCACCTCGATCCAAAACTTTTGCTCTCCCATCGTCCTCGGTCGAGAACACCTGATTGGCAACACAACCGAAGCACCTCGAGACAAAATTTTGCTCTCCCATCGTCCTCGGTCGAGAACACCTGATTGGCAACACAACCGAAGCACCTCGAGACAAAATTTTGCTCTCCCATCGTCCTCGGTCGAAAACATGTGATTGACATCACACCCGAAGCACCTCGATCCAAAACTTTTGCTCTCCCATCGTCCTCGGTCCAGAACACCTGATTGGCAACACAACCGAAGCACCTCGAGAAAAAATTTTGCTCTCCCATCGTCCTCGGTCGAAAACATGTGATTGACATCACACCCGAAGCACCTCGGTCCAAAGCTTTTGCTCTCCCATCGTCCTCGGTCGAAAACATGTGATTGACATCACACCCGAAGCACCTCGAGACAAAATTTTGCTCTCCCATCGTCCTCGGTCGAAAACATGTGATTGACATCACACCCGAAGCACCTCGATCCAAAACTTTTGCTCTCCCATCGTCCTCGGTCGAAAACATGTGATTGACATCACACCCGAAGCACCTCGGTCCAAAGCTTTTGCTCTCCCATCGTCCTCGGTCGAAAACATGTGATTGACAGCACACCCGAAGCACCTCGATCCAAAACTTTTGCTCTCCCATCGTCCTCGGTCGAAAACATGTGATTGACATCACACCCGAAGCACCTCGATCCAAAACTTTTGCTCTCCCATCGTCCTCGGTCGAGAACACCTGATTGGCAACACACCCGAAGCACCTCGATCCAAAACTTTTGCTCTCCCATCGTCCTCGGTCGAGAACACCTGATTGGCAACACAACCGAAGCACCTCGAGACAAAATTTTGCTCTCCCATCGTCCTTGGTCGAAAACATGTGATTGACATCACACCCGAAGCACCTCGGTCCAAAGCTTTTGCTCTCCCATCGTCCTCGGTCGAAAACATGTGATTGACATCACACCCGAAGCACCTCGATCCAAAACTTTTGCTCTCCCATCGTCCTCGGTCGAGAACACCTGATTGGCAACACAACCGAAGCACCTCGAGACAAAATTTTGCTCTCCCATCGTCCTCGGTCGAGAACACCTGATTGGCAACACAACAGAAGCACCTCGAGACAAAATTTTGCTCTCCCATCGTCCTTGGTCGAAAACATGTGATTGACATCACACCCGAAGCACCTCGGTCCAAAGCTTTTGCTCTCCCATCGTCCTCGGTCGAAAACATGTGATTGACATCACACCCGAAGCACCTCGATCCAAAACTTTTGCTCTCCCATCGTCCTCGGTCGAGAACACCTGATTGGCAACACACCCGAAGCACCTCGATCCGAAACTTTTGCTCTCCCATCGTCCTCGGTCGAAAACATGTGATTGACATCACACCCGAAGCACCTCGATCCAAAACTTTTGCTCTCCCATCGTCCTCGGTCGAAAACATGTGATTGACATCACACCCGAAGCACCTCGATCCAAAACTTTTGCTCTCCCATCGTCCTCGGTCGAGAACACCTGATTGGCAACACACCCGAAGCACCTCGATCCAAAACTTTTGCTCTCCCATCGTCCTCGGTCGAGAACACCTGATTGGCAACACAACCGAAGCACCTCGAGACAAAATTTTGCTCTCCCATCGTCCTTGGTCGAAAACATGTGATTGACATCACACCCGAAGCACCTCGAGACAAAATTTTGCTCTCCCATCGTCCTCGGTCGAGAACACCTGATTGGCAACACAACCGAAGCACCTCGAGACAAAATTTTGCTCTCCCATCGTCCTTGGTCGAAAACATGTGATTGACATCACACCCGAAGCACCTCGATCCAAAGCTTTTGCTCTCCCATCGTCCTCGGTCGAAAACATGTGATTGACATCACACCCGAAGCACCTCGATCCAAAACTTTTGCTCTCCCATCGTCCTCGGTCGAGAACACCTGATTGGCAACACAACCGAAGCACCTCGAGAAAAAATTTTGCTCTCCCATCGTCCTTGGTCGAAAACATGTGATTGACATCACACCCGAAGCACCTCGGTCCAAAGCTTTTGCTCTCCCATCGTCCTCGGTCGAAAACATGTGATTGACATCACACCCGAAGCACCTCGATCCAAAACTTTTGCTCTCCCATCGTCCTCGGTCGAGAACACCTGATTGGCAACACAACCGAAGCACCTCGATCCAAAACTTTTGCTCTCCCATCGTCCTCGGTCGAAAACATGTGATTGACATCACACCCGAAGCACCTCGATCCAAAACTTTTGCTCTCCCATCGTCCTCGGTCGAAAACATGTGATTGACATCACACCCGAAGCACCTCGATCCAAAACTTTTGCTCTCACATCGTCCTCGGTCGAAAACCTGTGATTGACATCACACCCGAAGCACCTCGATCCAAAACTTTTGCTCTCCCATCGTCCTTGGTCGAAAACATGTGATTGACATCACACCCGAAGCACCTCGATCCAAAACTTTTGCTCTCACATCGTCCTCGGTCCAGAACACCTGATTGGCAACACAACCGAAGCACCTCGATCCAAAACTTTTGCTCTCCCATCGTCCTCGGTCGAAAACATGTGATTGACATCACACCCGAAGCACCTCGATCCAAAACTTTTGCTCTCCCGTCGTCCTCGGTCGAAAACATGTGATTGACATCACACCCGAAGCACCTCGATCCAAAACTTTTGCTCTCCCATCGTCCTCGGTCGAGAACACCTGATTGGCAACACACCCGAAGCACCTCGATCCAAAACTTTTGCTCTCCCATCGTCCTCGGTCGAGAACACCTGATTGGCAACACAACCGAAGCACCTCGAGACAAAATTTTGCTCTCCCATCGTCCTTGGTCGAAAACATGTGATTGACATCACACCCGAAGCACCTCGGTCCAAAGCTTTTGCTCTCCCATCGTCCTCGGTCTAGAACACCTGATTGGCAACACACCCGAAGCACCTCGATCCAAAACTTTTGCTCTCCCATCGTCCTCGGTCGAGAACACCTGATTGGCAACACAACCGAAGCACCTCGAGAAAAAATTTTGCTCTCCCATCGTCCTTGGTCGAAAACATGTGATTGACATCACACCCGAAGCACCTCGGTCCAAAGCTTTTGCTCTCCCATCGTCCTCGGTCGAAAACATGTGATTGACATCACACCCGAAGCACCTCGATCCAAAACTTTTGCTCTCCCATCGTCCTCGGTCGAGAACACCTGATTGGCAACACAACCGAAGCACCTCGATCCAAAACTTTTGCTCTCCCATCGTCCTCGGTCGAAAACATGTGATTGACATCACACCCGAAGCACCTCGATCCAAAACTTTTGCTCTCCCATCGTCCTCGGTCGAAAACATGTGATTGACATCACACCCGAAGCACCTCGATCCAAAACTTTTGCTCTCACATCGTCCTCGGTCGAAAACCTGTGATTGACATCACACCCGAAGCACCTCGATCCAAAACTTTTGCTCTCCCATCGTCCTTGGTCGAAAACATGTGATTGACATCACACCCGAAGCACCTCGATCCAAAACTTTTGCTCTCACATCGTCCTCGGTCCAGAACACCTGATTGGCAACACAACCGAAGCACCTCGATCCAAAACTTTTGCTCTCCCATCGTCCTCGGTCGAAAACATGTGATTGACATCACACCCGAAGCACCTCGATCCAAAACTTTTGCTCTCCCGTCGTCCTCGGTCGAAAACATGTGATTGACATCACACCCGAAGCACCTCGATCCAAAACTTTTGCTCTCCCATCGTCCTCGGTCGAGAACACCTGATTGGCAACACACCCGAAGCACCTCGATCCAAAACTTTTGCTCTCCCATCGTCCTCGGTCGAGAACACCTGATTGGCAACACAACCGAAGCACCTCGAGACAAAATTTTGCTCTCCCATCGTCCTTGGTCGAAAACATGTGATTGACATCACACCCGAAGCACCTCGGTCCAAAGCTTTTGCTCTCCCATCGTCCTCGGTCTAGAACACCTGATTGGCAACACACCCGAAGCACCTCGATCCAAAACTTTTGCTCTCCCATCGTCCTCGGTCGAGAACACCTGATTGGCAACACAACCGAAGCACCTCGAGACAAAATTTTGCTCTCCCATCGTCCTTGGTCGAAAACATGTGATTGACATCACACCCGAAGCACCTCGGTCCAAAGCTTTTGCTCTCCCATCGTCCTCGGTCGAAAACATGTGATTGACATCACACCCGAAGCACCTCGAGACAAAATTTTGCTCTCCCATCGTCCTCGGTCGAAAACATGTGATTGACATCACACCCGAAGCACCTCGATCCAAAACTTTTGCTCTCCCATCGTCCTCGGTCGAAAACATGTGATTGACATCACACCCGAAGCACCTCGGTCCAAAGCTTTTGCTCTCCCATCGTCGAAAACATGTGATTGACATCACACCCGAAGCACCTCGATCCGAAACTTTTGCTCTCCCATCGTCCTCGGTCGAAAACATGTGATTGACATCAAACCCGAAGCACCTCGATCCAAAACTTTTGCACTACCATCGTCCTCGGTCGAAAACATACGATTAGCAACACACCCGAAGCACGTCGATCCAAAACTTTTGCTCTCCCATCGTCCTCGGTCGAAAACATGTGATTGACATCACACCCGAAGCACCTCGATCCAAAACTTTTGCTCTCCCATCGTCCTTGGTCGAAAACATGTGATTGACATCACACCCGAAGCACCTCGATCCAAAACTTTTGCTCTCCCATCGTCCTTGGTCGAAAACATGTGATTGACATCACACCCGAAGCACCTCGATCCAAAACTTTTGCTCTCCCATCGTCCTCGGTCGAAAACATGTGATTGACATCACACCCGAAGCACCTCGATCCAAAACTTTTGCTCTCCCATCGTCCTCGGTCGAGAACACCTGATTGGCAACACAACCGAAGCACCTCGAGACAAAATTTTGCTCTCCCATCGTCCTTGGTCGAAAACATGTGATTGACATCACACCCGAAGCACCTCGGTCCAAAGCTTTTTCTCTCCCATCGTCCTCGGTCGAAAACATGTGATTGACATCACACCCGAAGCACCTCGATCCAAAACTTTTGCTCTCCCATCGTCCTCGGTCGAGAACACCTGATTGGCAACACAACCGAAGCACCTCGAGACAAAATTTTGCTCTCCCATCGTCCTCGGTCGAAAACATGTGATTGACATCACACCCGAAGCACCTCGAGACAAAATTTTGCTCTCCCATCGTCCTCGGTCGAAAACATGTGATTGACATCACACCCGAAGCACCTCGATCCAAAACTTTTGCTCTCCCATCGTCCTCGGTCGAAAACATGTGATTGACATCACACCCGAAGCACCTCGATCCAAAACTTTTGCTCTCCCATCGTCCTCGGTCGAGAACACCTGATTGGCAACACACCCGAAGCACCTCGATCCAAAACTTTTGCTCTCCCATCGTCCTCGGTCGAGAACACCTGATTGGCAACACAACCGAAGCACCTCGAGACAAAATTTTGCTCTCCCATCGTCCTTGGTCGAAAACATGTGATTGACATCACACCCGAAGCACCTCGGTCCAAAGCTTTTGCTCTCCCATCGTCCTCGGTCGAAAACATGTGATTGACATCACACCCGAAGCACCTCGATCCAAAACTTTTGCTCTCCCATCGTCCTCGGTCGAGAACACCTGATTGGCAACACAACCGAAGCACCTCGAGACAAAATTTTGCTCTCCCATCGTCCTCGGTCGAGAACACCTGATTGGCAACACAACAGAAGCACCTCGAGACAAAATTTTGCTCTCCCATCGTCCTTGGTCGAAAACATGTGATTGACATCACACCCGAAGCACCTCGGTCCAAAGCTTTTGCTCTCCCATCGTCCTCGGTCGAAAACATGTGATTGACATCACACCCGAAGCACCTCGGTCCAAAACTTTTGCTCTCCCATCGTCCTCGGTCGAGAACACCTGATTGGCAACACACCCGAAGCACCTCGATCCGAAACTTTTGCTCTCCCATCGTCCTCGGTCGAAAATATGTGATTGACATCACACCCGAAGCACCTCGATCCAAAACTTTTGCTCTCCCATCGTCCTTGGTCGAAAACATGTGATTGACATCACACCCGAAGCACCTCGATCCAAAACTTTTGCTCTCCCATCGTCCTCGGTCGAGAACACCTGATTGGCAACACACCCGAAGCACCTCGATCCAAAACTTTTGCTCTCCCATCGTCCTCGGTCGAGAACACCTGATTGGCAACACAACCGAAGCACCTCGAGACAAAATTTTGCTCTCCCATCGTCCTTGGTCGAAAACATGTGATTGACATCACACCCGAAGCACCTCGGTCCAAAGCTTTTGCTCTCCCATCGTCCTCGGTCGAAAACATGTGATTGACATCACACCCGAAGCACCTCGGTCCAAAGCTTTTGCTCTCCCATCGTCCTCGGTCGAAAACATGTGATTGACATCACACCCGAAGCACCTCGATCCAAAACTTTTGCTCTCCCATCGTCCTCGGTCCAGAACACCTGATTGGCAACACAACCGAAGCACCTCGAGAAAAAATTTTGCTCTCCCATCGTCCTCGGTCGAAAACATGTGATTGACATCACACCCGAAGCACCTCGATCCAAAACTTTTGCTCTCCCATCGTCCTCGGTCGAAAACATGTGATTGACATCACACCCGAAGCACCTCGATCCAAAACTTTTGCTCTCACATCGTCCTCGGTCCAGAACACCTGATTGGCAACACAACCGAAGCACCTCGAGAAAAAATTTTGCTCTCCCATCGTCCTCGGTCGAAAACATGTGATTGACATCACACCCGAAGCACCTCGATCCAAAACTTTTGCTCTCCCATCGTCCTCGGTCTAGAACACCTGATTGGCAACACACCCGAAGCACCTCGATCCAAAACTTTTGCTCTCCCATCGTCCTCGGTCGAGAATACCTGATTGGCAACACAACCGAAGCACCTCGAGACAAAATTTTGCTCTCCCATCGTCCTTGGTCGAAAACATGTGATTGACATCACACCCGAAGCACCTCGGTCCAAAGCTTTTGCTCTCCCATCGTCCTCGGTCGAAAACATGTGATTGACAGCACACCCGAAGCACCTCGATCCAAAACTTTTGCTCTCCCATCGTCCTCGGTCGAAAACATGTGATTGACATCACACCCGAAGCACCTCGATCCAAAACTTTTGCTCTCACATCGTCCTCGGTCCAGAACACCTGATTGGCAACACAACCGAAGCACCTCGAGAAAAAATTTTGCCCTCCCATCGTCCTCGGTCGAAAACATGTGATTGACATCACACCCGAAGCACCTCGATCCAAAACCTTTGCTCTCCCATCGTCCTCGGTCTAGAACACCTGATTGGCAACACACCCGAAGCACCTCGATCCAAAACTTTTGCTCTCCCATCGTCCTCGGTCGAGAACACCTGATTGGCAACACAACCGAAGCACCTCGAGACAAAATTTTGCTCTCCCATCGTCCTTGGTCGAAAACATGTGATTGACATCACACCCGAAGCACCTCGGTCCAAAGCTTTTGCTCTCCCATCGTCCTCGGTCGAAAACATGTGATTGACATCACACCCGAAGCACCTCGAGACAAAATTTTGCTCTCCCATCGTCCTCGGTCGAAAACATGTGATTGACATCACACCCGAAGCACCTCGATCCAAAACTTTTGCTCTCCCATCGTCCTCGGTCGAAAACATGTGATTGACATCACACCCGAAGCACCTCGGTCCAAAGCTTTTGCTCTCCCATCGTCCTCGGTCGAAAACATGTGATTGACAGCACACCCGAAGCACCTCGATCCAAAACTTTTGCTCTCCCATCGTCCTCGGTCGAAAACATGTGATTGACATCACACCCGAAGCACCTCGATCCAAAAATTTTGCTCTCACATCGTCCTCGGTCCAGAACACCTGATTGGCAACACAACCGAAGCACCTCGAGAACAAATTTTGCTCTCCCATCGTCCTCGGTCGAAAACATGTGATTGACATCACACCCGAAGCACCTCGATCCAAAACTTTTGCTCTCCCATCGTCCTCGGTCGAGAACACCTGATTGGCAACACAACCGAAGCACCTCGAGACAAAATTTTGCTCTCCCATCGTCCTTGGTCGAAAACATGTGATTGACATCACACACGAAGCACCTCGGTCCAAAGCTTTTGCTCTCCCATCGTCCTCGGTCGAAAACATGTGATTGACATCACACCCGAAGCACCTCGAGACAAAATTTTGCTCTCCCATCGTCCTCGGTCGAAAACATGTGATTGACATCACACCCGAAGCACCTCGATCCAATACTTTTGCTCTCCCATCGTCCTCGGTCGAAAACATGTGATTGACATCATACCCGAAGCACCTCGGTCCAAAGCTTTTGCTCTCCCATCGTCCTCGGTCGAAAACATGTGATTGACAGCACACCCGAAGCACCTCGATCCAAAACTTTTGCTCTCCCATCGTCCTCGGTCGAGAACACCTGATTGGCAACACAACCGAAGCACCTCGAGACAAAATTTTGCTCTCCCATCGTCCTTGGTCGAAAACATGTGATTGACATCACACCCGAAGCACCTCGGTCCAAAGCTTTTGCTCTCCCATCGTCCTCGGTCGAAAACATGTGATTGACATCACACCCGAAGCACCTCGATCCAAAACTTTTGCTCTCACATCGTCCTCGGTCCAGAACACCTGATTGGCAACACAACCGAAGCACCTCGAGACAAAATTTTGCTCTCCCATCGTCCTTGGTCGAAAACATGTGATTGACATCACACCCGAAGCACCTCGGTCCAAAGCTTTTGCTCTCCCATCGTCCTCGGTCGAAAACATGTGATTGACATCACACCCGAAGCACCTCGATCCAAAACTTTTGCTCTCCCATCGTCCTCGGTCGAAAACATGTGATTGACATCACACCCGAAGCACCTCGATCCAAAACTTTTGCTCTCACATCGTCCTCGGTCGAGAACACCTGATTGGCAACACAACCGAAGCACCTCGAGACAAAATTTTGCTCTCCCATCGTCCTTGGTCGAAAACATGTGATTGACATCACACCCGAAGCACCTCGGTCCAAAGCTTTTGCTCTCCCATCGTCCTCGGTCGAAAACATGTGATTGACATCACACCCGAAGCACCTCGATCCAAAACTTTTGCTCTCCCATCGTCCTCGGTCGAAAACATGTGATTGACATCATACCCGAAGCACCTCGGTCCAAAGCTTTTGCTCTCCCATCGTCCTCGGTCGAAAACATGTGATTGACAGCACACCCGAAGCACCTCGATCCAAAACTTTTGCTCTCCCATCGTCCTCGGTCGAGAACACCTGATTGGCAACACAACCGAAGCACCTCGAGACAAAATTTTGCTCTCCCATCGTCCTTGGTCGAAAACATGTGATTGACATCACACCCGAAGCACCTCGGTCCAAAGCTTTTGCTCTCCCATCGTCCTCGGTCGAAAACATGTGATTGACATCACACCCGAAGCACCTCGATCCAAAACTTTTGCTCTCACATCGTCCTCGGTCCAGAACACCTGATTGGCAACACAACCGAAGCACCTCGAGACAAAATTTTGCTCTCCCATCGTCCTTGGTCGAAAACATGTGATTGACATCACACCCGAAGCACCTCGGTCCAAAGCTTTTGCTCTCCCATCGTCCTCGGTCGAAAACATGTGATTGACATCACACCCGAAGCACCTCGATCCAAAACTTTTGCTCTCCCATCGTCCTCGGTCGAAAACATGTGATTGACATCACACCCGAAGCACCTCGATCCAAAACTTTTGCTCTCACATCGTCCTCGGTCCAGAACACCTGATTGGCAACACAACCGAAGCACCTCGAGAAAAAATTTTGCCCTCCCATCGTCCTCGGTCGAAAACATGTGATTGACATCACACCCGAAGCACCTCGATCCAAAACGTTTGCTCTCCCATCGTCCTCGGTCTAGAACACCTGATTGGCAACACACCCGAAGCACCTCGATCCAAAACTTTTGCTCTCCCATCGTCCTCGGTCGAGAACACCTGATTGGCAACACAACCGAAGCACCTCGAGACAAAATTTTGCTCTCCCATCGTCCTTGGTCGAAAACATGTGATTGACATCACACTCGAAGCACCTCGGTCCAAAGCTTTTGCTCTCCCATCGTCCTCGGTCGAAAACATGTGATTGACATCACACCCGAAGCACCTCGAGACAAAATTTTGCTCTCCCATCGTCCTCGGTCGAAAACATGTGATTGACATCACACCCGAAGCACCTCGATCCAAAACTTTTGCTCTCCCATCGTCCTCGGTCGAAAACATGTGATTGACATCACACCCGAAGCACCTCGGTCCAAAGCTTTTGCTCTCCCATCGTCCTCGGTCGAAAACATGTGATTGACAGCACACCCGAAGCACCTCGATCCAAAACTTTTGCTCTCCCATCGTCCTCGGTCGAAAACATGTGATTGACATCACACCCGAAGCACCTCGATCCAAAAATTTTGCTCTCACATCGTCCTCGGTCCAGAACACCTGATTGGCAACACAACCGAAGCACCTCGAGAACAAATTTTGCTCTCCCATCGTCCTCGGTCGAAAACATGTGATTGACATCACACCCGAAGCACCTCGATCCAAAACTTTTGCTCTCCCATCGTCCTCGGTCGAGAACACCTGATTGGCAACACAACCGAAGCACCTCGAGACAAAATTTTGCTCTCCCATCGTCCTTGGTCGAAAACATGTGATTGACATCACACCCGAAGCACCTCGGTCCAAAGCTTTTGCTCTCCCATCGTCCTCGGTCGAAAACATGTGATTGACATCACACCCGAAGCACCTCGAGACAAAATTTTGCTCTCCCATCGTCCTCGGTCGAAAACATGTGATTGACATCACACCCGAAGCACCTCGATCCAATACTTTTGCTCTCCCATCGTCCTCGGTCGAAAACATGTGATTGACATCATACCCGAAGCACCTCGGTCCAAAGCTTTTGCTCTCCCATCGTCCTCGGTCGAAAACATGTGATTGACAGCACACCCGAAGCACCTCGATCCAAAACTTTTGCTCTCCCATCGTCCTCGGTCGAGAACACCTGATTGGCAACACAACCGAAGCACCTCGAGACAAAATTTTGCTCTCCCATCGTCCTTGGTCGAAAACATGTGATTGACATCACACCCGAAGCACCTCGGTCCAAAGCTTTTGCTCTCCCATCGTCCTCGGTCGAAAACATGTGATTGACATCACACCCGAAGCACCTCGATCCAAAACTTTTGCTCTCCATCGTCCTCGGTCGAGAACACCTGATTGGCAACACACCCGAAGCACCTCGATCCAAAACTTTTGCTCTCCCATCGTCCTCGGTCGAAAACATGTGATTGACATCACACCCGAAGCACCTCGATCCAAAACTTTTGCTCTCCCATCGTCCTCGGTCGAAAACATGTGATTGACATCACACCCGAAGCACCTCGATCCAAAACTTTTGCTCTCCCATCGTCCTCGGTCGAGAACACCTGATTGGCAACACACCCGAAGCACCTCGATCCAAAACTTTTGCTCTCCCATCGTCCTCGGTCGAGAACACCTGATTGGCAACACAACCGAAGCACCTCGAGACAAAATTTTGCTCTCCCATCGTCCCTGGTCGAAAACATGTGATTGACATCACACCCGAAGCACCTCGGTCCAAAGCTTTTGCTCTCCCATCGTCCTCGGTCGAAAACATGTGATTGACATCACACCCGAAGCACCTCGGTCCAAAGCTTTTGCTCTCCCATCGTCCTCGGTCGAAAACATGTGATTGACATCACACCCGAAGCACCTCGGTCCAAAGCTTTTGCTCTCCCATCGTCCTCGGTCGAAAACATGTGATTGACAGCACACCCGAAGCACCTCGATCCAAAACTTTTGCTCTCCCATCGTCCTCGGTCGAAAACATGTGATTGACATCACACCCGAAGCACCTCGATCCAAAACTTTTGCTCTCCCATCGTCCTCGGTCGAGAACACCTGATTGGCAACACACCCGAAGCACTTCGATCCAAAACTTTTGCTCTCCCATCGTCCTCGGTCGAGAACACCTGATTGGCAACACAACCGAAGCACCTCGAGACAAAATTTTGCTCTCCCATCGTCCTTGGTCGAAAACATGTGATTGACATCACACCCGAAGCACCTCGGTCCAAAGCTTTTGCTCTCCCATCGTCCTCGGTCGAAAACATGTGATTGACATCACACCCGAAGCACCTCGATCCAAAACTTTTGCTCTCCCATCGTCCTCGGTCGAGAACACCTGATTGGCAACACAACCGAAGCACCTCGAGACAAAATTTTGCTCTCCCATCGTCCTCGGTCGAGAACACCTGATTGGCAACACAACCGAAGCACCTCGAGACAAAATTTTGCTCTCCCATCGTCCTTGGTCGAAAACATGTGATTGACATCACACCCGAAGCACCTCGGTCCAAAGCTTTTGCTCTCCCATCGTCCTCGGTCGAAAACATGTGATTGACATCACACCCGAAGCACCTCGATCCAAAACTTTTGCTCTCCCATCGTCCTCGGTCTAGAACACCTGATTGGCAACACACCCGAAGCACCTCGATCCAAAACTTTTGCTCTCCCATCGTCCTCGGTCGAGAATACCTGATTGGCAACACAACCGAAGCACCTCGAGACAAAATTTTGCTCTCCCATCGTCCTTGGTCGAAAACATGTGATTGACATCACACCCGAAGCACCTCGGTCCAAAGCTTTTGCTCTCCCATCGTCCTCGGTCGAAAACATGTGATTGACATCACACCCGAAGCACCTCGAGACAAAATTTTGCTCTCCCATCGTCCTCGGTCGAAAACATGTGATTGACATCACACCCGAAGCACCTCGATCCAAAACTTTTGCTCTCCCATCGTCCTCGGTCGAAAACATGTGATTGATATCACACCCGAAGCACCTCGGTCCAAAGCTTTTGCTCTCCCATCGTCCTCGGTCGAAAACATGTGATTGACAGCACACCCGAAGCACCTCGATCCAAAACTTTTGCTCTCCCATCGTCCTCGGTCGAAAACATGTGATTGACATCACACCCGAAGCACCTCGATCCAAAACTTTTGCTCTCCCATCGTCCTCGGTCGAAAACATGTGATTGACATCACACCCGAAGCACCTCGGTCCAAAGCTTTTGCTCTCCCATCGTCCTCGGTCGAAAACATGTGATTGACATCACACCCGAAGCACCTCGGTCCAAAGCTTTTGCTCTCCCATCGTCCTCGGTCGAAAACATGTGATTGACATCACACCCGAAGCACCTCGGTCCAAAGCTTTTGCTCTCCCATCGTCCTCGGTCGAAAACATGTGATTGACAGCACACCCGAAGCACCTCGATCCAAAACTTTTGCTCTCCCATCGTCCTCGGTCGAGAACACCTGATTGGCAACACAACCGAAGCACCTCGAGACAAAATTTTGCTCTCCATCGTCCTTGGTCGAAAACATGTGATTGACATCACACCCGAAGCACCTCGATCCAAAACTTTTGCTCTCCCATCGTCCTCGGTCGAGAACACCTGATTGGCAACACACCCGAAGCACCTCGATCCAAAACTTTTGCTCTCCCATCGTCCTCGGTCGAAAACATGTGATTGACATCACACCCGAAGCACCTCGATCCAAAACTTTTGCTCTCCCATCGTCCTCGGTCGAGAACACCTGATTGGCAACACAACCGAAGCACCTCGAGACAAAATTTTGCTCTCCCATCGTCCTTGGTCGAAAACATGTGATTGACATCACACCCGAAGCACCTCGATCCAAAACTTTTGCTCTCCCATCGTCCTCGGTCGAGAACACCTGATTGGCAACACACCCGAAGCACCTCGATCCAAAACTTTTGCTCTCCCATCGTCCTCGGTCGAAAACATGTGATTGACATCACACCCGAAGCACCTCGATCCAAAACTTTTGCTCTCCCATCGTCCTCGGTCGAAAACATGTGATTGACATCACACCCGAAGCACCTCGATCCAAAACTTTTGCTCTCCCATCGTCCTCGGTCGAGAACACCTGATTGGCAACACACCCGAAGCACCTCGATCCAAAACTTTTGCTCTCCCATCGTCCTCGGTCGAGAACACCTGATTGGCAACACAACCGAAGCACCTCGAGACAAAATTTTGCTCTCCCATCGTCCTTGGTCGAAAACATGTGATTGACATCACACCCGAAGCACCTCGGTCCAAAGCTTTTGCTCTCCCATCGTCCTCGGTCGAAAACATGTGATTGACATCACACCCGAAGCACCTCGGTCCAAAGCTTTTGCTCTCCCATCGTCCTCGGTCGAAAACATGTGATTGACATCACACCCGAAGCACCTCGGTCCAAAGCTTTTGCTCTCCCATCGTCCTCGGTCGAGAACACCTGATTGGCAACACAACCGAAGCACCTCGAGACAAAATTTTGCTCTCCCATCGTCCTTGGTCGAAAACATGTGATTGACATCACACCCGAAGCACCTCGGTCCAAAGCTTTTGCTCTCCCATCGTCCTCGGTCGAAAACATGTGATTGACATCACACCCGAAGCACCTCGATCCAAAACTTTTGCTCTCCCATCGTCCTCGGTCGAGAACACCTGATTGGCAACACAACCGAAGCACCTCGAGACAAAATTTTGCTCTCCCATCGTCCTCGGTCGAGAACACCTGATTGGCAACACAACCGAAGCACCTCGAGACAAAATTTTGCTCTCCCATCGTCCTTGGTCGAAAACATGTGATTGACATCACACCCGAAGCACCTCGGTCCAAAGCTTTTGCTCTCCCATCGTCCTCGGTCGAAAACATGTGATTGACATCACACCCGAAGCACCTCGATCCAAAACTTTTGCTCTCCCATCGTCCTCGGTCGAGAACACCTGATTGGCAACACAACCGAAGCACCTCGAGACAAAATTTTGCTCTCCCATCGTCCTTGGTCGAAAACATGTGATTGACATCACACCCGAAGCACCTCGGTCCAAAGCTTTTGCTCTCCCATCGTCCTCGGTCGAAAACATGTGATTGACATCACACCCGAAGCACCTCGATCCAAAACTTTTGCTCTCCCATCGTCCTCGGTCGAGAACACCTGATTGGCAACACAACCGAAGCACCTCGAGACAAAATTTTGCTCTCCCATCGTCCTTGGTCGAAAACATGTGATTGACATCACACCCGAAGCACCTCGGTCCAAAGCTTTTGCTCTCCCATCGTCCTCGGTCGAAAACATGTGATTGACATCACACCCGAAGCACCTCGGTCCAAAGCTTTTGCTCTCCCATCGTCCTCGGTCGAAAACATGTGATTGACATCACACCCGAAGCACCTCGATCCAAAACTTTTGCTCTCCCATCGTCCTCGGTCCAGAACACCTGATTGGCAACACAACCGAAGCACCTCGAGAAAAAATTTTGCTCTCCCATCGTCCTCGGTCGAAAACATGTGATTGACATCACACCCGAAGCACCTCGATCAAAAACTTTTGCTCTCCCATCGTCCTCGGTCGAAAACATGTGATTGACATCACACCCGAAGCACCTCGATCCAAAACTTTTGCTCTCACATCGTCCTCGGTCCAGAACACCTGATTGGCAACACAACCGAAGCACCTCGAGACAAAATTTTGCTCTCCCATCGTCCTTGGTCGAAAACATGTGATTGACATCACACCCGAAGCACCTCGGTCCAAAGCTTTTGCTCTCCCATCGTCCTCGGTCGAAAACATGTGATTGACATCACACCCGAAGCACCTCGAGACAAAATTTTGCTCTCCCATCGTCCTCGGTCGAAAACATGTGATTGACATCACACCCGAAGCACCTCGATCCAAAACTTTTGCTCTCCCATCGTCCTCGGTCCAGAACACCTGATTGGCAACACAACCGAAGCACCTCGAGAAAAAATTTTGCTCTCCCATCGTCCTCGGTCGAAAACATGTGATTGACATCACACCCGAAGCACCTCGATCCAAAACTTTTGCTCTCCCATCGTCCTCGGTCGAAAACATGTGATTGACATCACACCCGAAGCACCTCGATCCAAAAATTTTGCTCTCCCATCGTCCTCGGTCGAAAACATGTGATTGACATCACACCCGAAGCACCTCGATCCAAAACTTTTGCTCTCCCATCGTCCTCGGTCTAGAACACCTGATTGGCAACACACCCGAAGCACCTCGATCCAAAACTTTTGCTCTCCCATCGTCCTCGGTCGAGAACACCTGATTGGCAACACAACCGAAGCACCTCGAGACAAAATTTTGCTCTCCCATCGTCCTTGGTCGAAAACATGTGATTGACATCACACCCGAAGCACAAAATAGACCTCCGGACAAACAGTGCACGGCCACCTTAACTCTCTCTCTCTCACACAATACATTCAACCGTACCCGGGATCATATTGAAGAGAGCAACTGCGTTGACCCTTTCCTGCTTCTGCGCACGATACGGTGCTCTACGCCAATCATTCACTGTGAATGTCAGCCGTTTTGTTGGCCGTCTCGTTGGACCATAGACGGAATGCGGCTGATTGCTGATTGCCGATTGCGCAATATATTATTACTCCGTGGCATAGAGTTATGAAAGAAATGATCTCGCGCTGTTTTTACTGGCTTATAAAATTAAAATTATGAATTAACTTAATTAACTTAATTCCGTATCAAATTAGTATGCTATTTAAATGAAAACATGGTGGAAATATCTCATACGAAAATTGTTCTTGAAGACAACTTGAAGATAATAGTTATAAAAGTTTCAGTAACAATGTTGGGTTATGTATAGACAAAATGGTGAAACAAAAGTCAGATATACGGGTTTCAAGTAAACAAAAGTGGCTTCGCGTCTTCTAATATGATAGAGCTTACTACACTAACGAGTTTGGGAAGACCCCACCCAATTATGTGGCCCCTAGTTGAAGAAAGTCGCGAATACGCGCTGGCTGGCTGGCTGGCTAGCTACCAGGAGTTCAGACTAGCATGTAGCAACTTCGCACCGCATTCTAAGTCACTCGCTTAGCCACTCAATTCGCTCAAGAGAGCGAGTGAGTGAGTGACAAAAAGAGAGCAGAGAGCATAAAGCCACCGCCGCCATTTTACCACATCTCGGCCACATCCCACCTCAGCCATTTTACATTTGGTCTACATACTAGAGATGTGCATATTTGTCTCTTTCCAGCAGATCTGTATTCCTATCTGTATTCTGGGCGAATACTCAAAAATAGCAACAAGAACTTCAGCTTGTTTTGAGTGTTTGGTTAATGTAACAAATGCTGTAAACTCTATAACAGTCTTGAACGAAAATTATGTCTGATAATTGATTTTATATTGCAATAAAAACAGACACCAACACCAACTCAAAATCAAAGGTAGATGTCGACACTGTATGATAATGTACGTTACAAACGTACGTTACGCGTTGAGCAGCAATGACCAACAGATGGGGCGAACCAAACTGACATTGAGAGCGTTGGATTGCTGATTGGACAACATACTATCATACATATGAGCACACTGTTATTGCTTATTATTCCATCGATGTGTGGAAGTTGGCGATCGGGTAATTTACCGGGCATTTGGATCAGATTACTAACAATACTAGAGGACTAAACCGCATAACCATTGCTTCAATATTGTTAGGAAGCTAAGATATGTATTCCGGGATCATAATCTCGAAATAGCTGTTTACCCGAAGCACCTCGGTCCAAAGCTTTTGCTCTCCCATCGTCCTCGGTCGAAAACATGTGATTGACAGCACACCCGAAGCACCTCGATCCAAAACTTTTGCTCTCCCATCGTCCTCGGTCGAAAACATGTCATTGACATCACACCCGAAGCACCTCGATCCAAAACTTTTGCTCTCACATCGTCCTCGGTCCAGAACACCTGATTGGCAACACAACCGAAGCACCTCGAGAAAAAATTTTGCCCTCCCATCGTCCTCGGTCGAAAACATGTGATTGACATCACACCCGAAGCACCTCGATCCAAAACGTTTGCTCTCCCATCGTCCTCGGTCTAGAACACCTGATTGGCAACACACCCGAAGCACCTCGATCCAAAACTTTTGCTCTCCCATCGTCCTCGGTCGAGAACACCTGATTGGCAACACAACCGAAGCACCTCGAGACAAAATTTTGCTCTCCCATCGTCCTTGGTCGAAAACATGTGATTGACATCACACCCGAAGCACCTCGGTCCAAAGCTTTTGCTCTCCCATCGTCCTCGGTCGAAAACATGTGATTGACATCACACCCGAAGCACCTCGAGACAAAATTTTGCTCTCCCATCGTCCTCGGTCGAAAACATGTGATTGACATCACACCCGAAGCACCTCGATCCAAAACTTTTGCTCTCCCATCGTCCTCGGTCGAAAACATGTGATTGACATCACACCCGAAGCACCTCGGTCCAAAGCTTTTGCTCTCCCATCGTCCTCGGTCGAAAACATGTGATTGACAGCACACCCGAAGCACCTCGATCCAAAACTTTTGCTCTCCCATCGTCCTCGGTCGAAAACATGTGATTGACATCACACCCGAAGCACCTCGATCCAAAAATTTTGCTCTCACATCGTCCTCGGTCCAGAACACCTGATTGGCAACACAACCGAAGCACCTCGAGAACAAATTTTGCTCTCCCATCGTCCTCGGTCGAAAACATGTGATTGACATCACACCCGAAGCACCTCGATCCAAAACTTTTGCTCTCCCATCGTCCTCGGTCGAGAACACCTGATTGGCAACACAACCGAAGCACCTCGAGACAAAATTTTGCTCTCCCATCGTCCTTGGTCGAAAACATGTGATTGACATCACACCCGAAGCACCTCGGTCCAAAGCTTTTGCTCTCCCATCGTCCTCGGTCGAAAACATGTGATTGACATCACACCCGAAGCACCTCGAGACAAAATTTTGCTCTCCCATCGTCCTCGGTCGAAAACATGTGATTGACATCACACCCGAAGCACCTCGATCCAATACTTTTGCTCTCCCATCGTCCTCGGTCGAAAACATGTGATTGACATCACACCCGAAGCACCTCGGTCCAAAGCTTTTGCTCTCCCATCGTCCTCGGTCGAAAACATGTGATTGACATCACACCCGAAGCACCTCGATCCAAAACTTTTGCTCTCACATCGTCCTCGGTCGAGAACACCTGATTGGCAACACAACCGAAGCACCTCGAGACAAAATTTTGCTCTCCCATCGTCCTTGGTCGAAAACATGTGATTGACATCACACCCGAAGCACCTCGGTCCAAAGCTTTTGCTCTCCCATCGTCCTCGGTCGAAAACATGTGATTGACATCACACCCGAAGCACCTCGATCCAAAACTTTTGCTCTCCCATCGTCCTCGGTCGAAAACATGTGATTGACATCATACCCGAAGCACCTCGGTCCAAAGCTTTTGCTCTCCCATCGTCCTCGGTCGAAAACATGTGATTGACAGCACACCCGAAGCACCTCGATCCAAAACTTTTGCTCTCCCATCGTCCTCGGTCGAGAACACCTGATTGGCAACACAACCGAAGCACCTCGAGACAAAATTTTGCTCTCCCATCGTCCTTGGTCGAAAACATGTGATTGACATCACACCCGAAGCACCTCGGTCCAAAGCTTTTGCTCTCCCATCGTCCTCGGTCGAAAACATGTGATTGACATCACACCCGAAGCACCTCGATCCAAAACTTTTGCTCTCACATCGTCCTCGGTCCAGAACACCTGATTGGCAACACAACCGAAGCACCTCGAGACAAAATTTTGCTCTCCCATCGTCCTTGGTCGAAAACATGTGATTGACATCACACCCGAAGCACCTCGATCCAAAACTTTTGCTCTCCCATCGTCCTCGGTCGAGAACACCTGATTGGCAACACAACCGAAGCACCTCGAGACAAAATTTTGCTCTCCCATCGTCCTTGGTCGAAAACATGTGATTGACATCACACCCGAAGCACCTCGGTCCAAAGCTTTTGCTCTCCCATCGTCCTCGGTCGAGAACACCTGATTGGCAACACAACCGAAGCACCTCGAGACAAAATTTTGCTCTCCCATCGTCCTTGGTCGAAAACATGTGATTGACATCACACCCGAAGCACCTCGGTCCAAAGCTTTTGCTCTCCCATCGTCCTCGGTCGAAAACATGTGATTGACATCACACCCGAAGCACCTCGAGACAAAATTTTGCTCTCCCATCGTCCTCGGTCGAAAACATGTGATTGACATCACACCCGAAGCACCTCGATCCAATACTTTTGCTCTCCCATCGTCCTCGGTCGAAAACATGTGATTGACATCATACCCGAAGCACCTCGGTCCAAAGCTTTTGCTCTCCCATCGTCCTCGGTCGAAAACATGTGATTGACAGCACACCCGAAGCACCTCGATCCAAAACTTTTGCTCTCCCATCGTCCTCGGTCGAGAACACCTGATTGGCAACACAACCGAAGCACCTCGAGACAAAATTTTGCTCTCCCATCGTCCTCGGTCGAAAACATGTGATTGACATCACACCCGAAGCACCTCGATCCAAAACTTTTGCTCTCCCATCGTCCTCGGTCGAAAACATGTGATTGATATCACACCCGAAGAACCTCGGTCCAAAGCTTTTGCTCTCCCATCGTCCTCGGTCGAAAACATGTGATTGACATCACACCCGAAGCACCTCGAGACAAAATTTTGCTCTCCCATCGTCCTCGGTCGAAAACATGTGATTGACATCACACCCGAAGCACCTCGATCCAAAACTTTTGCTCTCCCATCGTCCTCGGTCGAAAATATGTGATTGACAGCACACCCGAAGCACCTCGATCCAAAACTTTTGCTCTCCCATCGTCCTCGGTCGAAAACATGTGATTGACATCACACCCGAAGCACCTCGATCCAAAACTTTTGCTCTCACATCGTCCTCGGTCCAGAACACCTGATTGGCAACACAACCGAAGCACCTCGAGAACAAATTTTGCTCTCCCATCGTCCTCGGTCGAAAACATGTGATTGACATCACACCCGAAGCACCTCGATCCAAAACTTTTGCTCTCCCATCGTCCTCGGTCTAGAACACCTGATTGGCAACACACTCGAAGCACCTCGATCCAAAACTTTTGCTCTCCCATCGTCCTCGGTCGAGAACACCTGATTGGCAACACAACCGAAGCACCTCGAGACAAAATTTTGCTCTCCCATCGTCCTTGGTCGAAAACATGTGATTGACATCACACCCGAAGCACCTCGGTCCAAAGCTTTTGCTCTCCCATCGTCCTCGGTCGAAAACATGTGATTGACATCACACCCGAAGCACCTCGATACAAAATTTTGCTCTCCCATCGTCCTCGGTCGAAAACATGTGATTGACATCACACCCGAAGCACCTCGATCCAATACTTTTGCTCTCCCATCGTCCTCGGTCGAAAACATGTGATTGACATCATACCCGAAGCACCTCGGTCCAAAGCTTTTGCTCTCCCATCGTCCTCGGTCGAAAACATGTGATTGACAGCACACCCGAAGCACCTCGATCCAAAACTTTTGCTCTCCCATCGTCCTCGGTCGAGAACACCTGATTGGCAACACAACCGAAGCACCTCGAGACAAAATTTTGCTCTCCATCGTCCTTGGTCGAAAACATGTGATTGACATCACACCCGAAGCACCTCGGTCCAAAGCTTTTGCTCTCCCATCGTCCTCGGTCGAAAACATGTGATTGACATCACACCCGAAGCACCTCGATCCAAAACTTTTGCTCTCCCATCGTCCTCGGTCGAGAACACCTGATTGGCAACACACCCGAAGCACCTCGATCCAAAACTTTTGCTCTCCCATCGTCCTCGGTCGAAAACATGTGATTGACATCACACCCGAAGCACCTCGATCCAAAACTTTTGCTCTCCCATCGTCCTCGGTCGAAAACATGTGATTGACATCACACCCGAAGCACCTCGATCCAAAACTTTTGCTCTCCCATCGTCCTCGGTCGAGAACACCTGATTGGCAACACACCCGAAGCACCTCGATCCAAAACTTTTGCTCTCCCATCGTCCTCGGTCGAGAACACCTGATTGGCAACACAACCGAAGCACCTCGAGACAAAATTTTGCTCTCCCATCGTCCTTGGTCGAAAACATGTGATTGACATCACACCCGAAGCACCTCGGTCCAAAGCTTTTGCTCTCCCATCGTCCTCGGTCGAAAACATGTGATTGACATCACACCCGAAGCACCTCGATCCAAAACTTTTGCTCTCCCATCGTCCTCGGTCGAGAACACCTGATTGGCAACACAACCGAAGCACCTCGAGACAAAATTTTGCTCTCCCATCGTCCTTGGTCGAAAACATGTGATTGACATCACACCCGAAGCACCTCGGTCCAAAGCTTTTGCTCTCCCATCGTCCTCGGTCGAAAACATGTGATTGACATCACACCCGAAGCACCTCGATCCAAAACTTTTGCTCTCCCATCGTCCTCGGTCGAGAACACCTGATTGGCAACACAACCGAAGCACCTCGAGACAAAATTTTGCTCTCCCATCGTCCTTGGTCGAAAACATGTGATTGACATCACACCCGAAGCACCTCGGTCCAAAGCTTTTGCTCTCCCATCGTCCTCGGTCGAAAACATGTGATTGACATCACACCCGAAGCACCTCGGTCCAAAGCTTTTGCTCTCCCATCGTCCTCGGTCGAAAACATGTGATTGACATCACACCCGAAGCACCTCGATCCAAAACTTTTGCTCTCCCATCGTCCTCGGTCCAGAACACCTGATTGGCAACACAACCGAAGCACCTCGAGACAAAATTTTGCTCTCCCATCGTCCTTGGTCGAAAACATGTGATTGACATCACACCCGAAGCACCTCGGTCCAAAGCTTTTGCTCTCCCATCGTCCTCGGTCGAAAACATGTGATTGACATCACACCCGAAGCACCTCGATCCAAAACTTTTGCTCTCCCATCGTCCTCGGTCCAGAACACCTGATTGGCAACACAACCGAAGCACCTCGAGACAAAATTTTGCTCTCCCATCGTCCTCGGTCGAAAACATGTGATTGACATCACACCCGAAGCACCTCGATCCAAAACTTTTGCTCTCCCATCGTCCTCGGTCCAGAACACCTGATTGGCAACACAACCGAAGCACCTCGAGAAAAAATTTTGCTCTCCCATCGTCCTCGGTCGAAAACATGTGATTGACATCACACCCGAAGCACCTCGATCCAAAACTTTTGCTCTCCCATCGTCCTCGGTCGAAAACATGTGATTGACATCACACCCGAAGCACCTCGATCCAAAAATTTTGCTCTCCCATCGTCCTCGGTCGAAAACATGTGATTGACATCACACCCGAAGCACCTCGATCCAAAACTTTTGCTCTCCCATCGTCCTCGGTCTAGAACACCTGATTGGCAACACACCCGAAGCACCTCGATCCAAAACTTTTGCTCTCCCATCGTCCTCGGTCGAGAACACCTGATTGGCAACACAACCGAAGCACCTCGAGACAAAATTTTGCTCTCCCATCGTCCTTGGTCGAAAACATGTGATTGACATCACACCCGAAGCACAAAATAGACCTCCGGACAAACAGTGCACGGCCACCTTAACTCTCTCTCTCTCACACAATACATTCAACCGTACCCGGGATCATATTGAAGAGAGCAACTGCGTTGACCCTTTCCTGCTTCTGCGCACGATACGGTGCTCTACGCCAATCATTCACTGTGAATGTCAGCCGTTTTGTTGGCCGTCTCGTTGGACCATAGACGGAATGCGGCTGATTGCTGATTGCCGATTGCGCAATATATTATTACTCCGTGGCATAGAGTTATGAAAGAAATGATCTCGCGCTGTTTTTACTGGCTTATAAAATTGAAATTATGAATTAACTTAATTAACTTAATTCCGTATCAAATTAGTATGCTATTTAAATGAAAACATGGTGGAAATATCTCATACGAAAATTGTTCTTGAAGACAACTTGAAGATAATAGTTATAAAAGTTTCAGTAACAATGTTGGGTTATGTATAGACAAAATGGTGAAACAAAAGTCAGATATACGCGTTTCAAGTAAACAAAAGTGGCTTCGCGTCTTCTAATATGATAGAGCTTACTACACTAACGAGTTTGGGAAGACCCCACCCAATTATGTGGCCCCTAGTTGAAGAAAGTCGCGAATACGCGCTGGCTGGCTGGCTGGCTAGCTACCAGGAGTTCAGACTAGCATGTAGCAACTTCGCACCGCATTCTAAGTCACTCGCTTAGCCACTCAATTCGCTCAAGAGAGCGAGTGAGTGAGTGACAAAAAGAGAGCAGAGAGCATAAAGCCACCGCCGCCATTTTACCACATCTCGGCCACATCCCACCTCAGCCATTTTACATTTGGTCTACATACTAGAGATGTGCATATTTGTCTCTTTCCAGCAGATCTGTATTCCTATCTGTATTCTGGGCGAATACTCAAAAATAGCAACAAGAACTTCAGCTTGTTTTGAGTGTTTGGTTAATGTAACAAATGCTGTAAACTCTATAACAGTCTTGAACGAAAATTATGTCTGATAATTGATTTTATATTGCAATAAAAACAGACACCAACACCAACTCAAAATCAAAGGTAGATGTCGACACTGTATGATAATGTACGTTACAAACGTACGTTACGCGTTGAGCAGCAATGACCAACAGATGGGGCGAACCAAACTGACATTGAGAGCGTTGGATTGCTGATTGGACAACATACTATCATACATATGAGCACACTGTTATTGCTTATTATTCCATCGATGTGTGGAAGTTGGCGATCGGGTAATTTACCGGGCATTTGGATCAGATTACTAACAATACTAGAGGACTAAACCGCATAACCATTGCTTCAATATTGTTAGGAAGCTAAGATATGTATTCCGGGATCATAATCTCGAAATAGCTGTTTACAAGTTGAACATTAGTTCCTATTTATTAACATTCAGTGAATAGCAGATATAGCTGTTTACAAGTTGAACATTAGTTGGAGATAGAAAAACACCGAAGTAATAATCCAATGATTACGAATAATCACGTTCGTCACCTGAAAGTAAATGAAGGTAAAGCGAAAAAAAAAGTACAATTCCAAATACGTTGCAACATTACTTACCTGATACCTAATACTTACCAACCTTGAATTGTATCCATAAAATTTATCTAGTAGTCATATGTTCACTCGCCAACCATAGAATTGCATCGGCACTTTTAATAGAACACATTTGTTTATTCGTTGCCATGATACGGCCCCATCCCCCCACACACGATTGATAAATACCCGAGACAGCTAGACATAGCATTTCATTTGTTTACCATCAAACCGTTCGAACGTCTTTCTACTTTAGTCCGAAAATTTATATTCGGTCAACCAAGTAAAATAAATAATTATGCTGATTAGGTAAGTGCCATATGTGTGTTGATACTGTATGCATACGAATATCTTCCCATTCAAAGGTTGAATTGACCTCAATTTGATCTAGAAGTATCAATGGAGGGCCGATTCGATTACTTCTGGATCACCCGGTGGCCATTCCGGGATCACAATCTCAGCCTTAACTCGAACTGGCTGTGTTTTTGCCAGGAGATCATGTTCTCAAGTTAGTCACTACTCTCCCGCTTATCTACGTGTCGAAATCTTCAATGAAAATAATTGACGCAAGATAATTTCCCAATAATTCCTGAAACTTAAACCATACAATATAAAATCAATGTCCCCACCTGCAGAAAACTTGATGCTCTATACAGGTTATCTATTCTATACGGATACGGGATAATTTTCATTCATAGTTCATTCATTTAATTTTAACCCGAAAAGCCGAAAAGTCATTTTTTGCTTCATGCTTGCTCTCACAAGCCCACAAGATTCTCTCGCGTAAAACCCAGGGCCTATCTCTTTCTGTGTGCTCGGCTGATGCCAACATGGCTGCCTATGAGAGATCTGGAAAAATACCACCGCACAGTGTCGACGTCTGGTGGCAACAGATCCAATCAACAGCGTTGTGAGGCAAATCACTCTCTAGCAGACTAGCAGGCCCGAAGGCAGTTTTAAATTGTTGAAGATTGAATGAAAATTGTCACTCCATGTTATTTGACTACTTCAAACACGTTTTCCTGACCCTTACCTAACCATTGGTCATTGGTACATTTCGTGCATTTCTACTAGAACTTATCATGATAATGTAAAGTCATAATCAGACACAATTTTCGTTGAATGTTTTTTCACAATTTGCAAACAAACGTGCTACCCTATTACATGGAACGCATATTCGATACGGAAAAGTAAATTCTCATTCATAATTTTGATTTTGAAAGGGTGTTCGTTCCACCTGAAAATACATTATCATTCTCGCTGACACAATATGAGACAGCACACGCCGTCACAATGCCGTCAACGCGAAGGCTCGCTCTCACACGCACTCTCCGTTTCAATCCAGCCTCTCAGTGGCACACGATCCAAGGGTGCTCATACCCTGTTTGGCCGAAGCCGCGAATATTTGACTCTTTTTGACAGATAAAATTTGAACGTTGATTTGAACGTTTATTCGACACAAAACACGACAGGCACACGACATTCAGTTATTGGATGGCTAAAATATGTTTTCGGTCTGTTCGTCAAACCTGTCGGTACATGTCGGTTCGGTTACCTCAAAGTTACCTCAGTCAACGTTCGATGTTCGATGCCAGTATTGATAGTTGTTGAAGAGTGACAAGCAAAGCCTTAGTGTTCTGTCATTTATCTGGCAAAAAATGTGTAATATTTGAGCCCCGGACAAACAGTGTACGGCCACCTTAACTTAACTTTTCGCGCTGACACAATGACGAAGCACACGAAGCCCAATGCCGTCAACGCGAACGCTCGCTCTCACACGCACACACGCACAGTGGCACACGATCTAAGGGTGATCATACACTGTTTGGCCGAAGCCAAATATTAGACTCTTTTTGACAGATTAATTTCCAACGTTGATCAAATACATTCGACACGAAACACGACAGGCAAATATTCAGTCATTGGATGGCTAAAATATTGTTTCGGTCCTGTACATGGATTTCAGTCGATGTTCGATGTTTGCCAATATTGAATATTGAGACCTGAGTGACAAACAAAATAGACCTCCGGACAAACAGTGCACGGCCACCTTAACTCTCTCTCTCTCACACAATACATTCAACCGTACCCGGGATCATATTGAAGAGAGCAACTGCGTTGACCCTTTCCTGCTTCTGCGCACGATACGGTGCTCTACGCCAATCATTCACTGTGAATGTCAGCCGTTTTGTTGGCCGTCTCGTTGGACCATAGACGGAATGCGGCTGATTGCTGATTGCCGATTGCGCAATATATTATTACTCCGTGGCATAGAGTTATGAAAGAAATGATCTCGCGCTGTTTTTACTGGCTTATAAAATTAAAATTATGAATTAACTTAATTAACTTAATTCCGTATCAAATTAGTATGCTATTTAAATGAAAACATGGTGGAAATATCTCATACGAAAATTGTTCTTGAAGACAACTTGAAGATAATAGTTATAAAAGTTTCAGTAACAATGTTGGGTTATGTATAGACAAAATGGTGAAACAAAAGTCAGATATACGGGTTTCAAGTAAACAAAAGTGGCTTCGCGTCTTCTAATATGATAGAGCTTACTACACTAACGAGTTTGGGAAGACCCCACCCAATTATGTGGCCCCTAGTTGAAGAAAGTCGCGAATACGCGCTGGCTGGCTGGCTGGCTAGCTACCAGGAGTTCAGACTAGCATGTAGCAACTTCGCACCGCATTCTAAGTCACTCGCTTAGCCACTCAATTCGCTCAAGAGAGCGAGTGAGTGAGTGACAAAAAGAGAGCAGAGAGCATAAAGCCACCGCCGCCATTTTACCACATCTCGGCCACATCCCACCTCAGCCATTTTACATTTGGTCTACATACTAGAGATGTGCATATTTGTCTCTTTCCAGCAGATCTGTATTCCTATCTGTATTCTGGGCGAATACTCAAAAATAGCAACAAGAACTTCAGCTTGTTTTGAGTGTTTGGTTAATGTAACAAATGCTGTAAACTCTATAACAGTCTTGAACGAAAATTATGTCTGATAATTGATTTTATATTGCAATAAAAACAGACACCAACACCAACTCAAAATCAAAGGTAGATGTCGACACTGTATGATAATGTACGTTACAAACGTACGTTACGCGTTGAGCAGCAATGACCAACAGATGGGGCGAACCAAACTGACATTGAGAGCGTTGGATTGCTGATTGGACAACATACTATCATACATATGAGCACACTGTTATTGCTTATTATTCCATCGATGTGTGGAAGTTGGCGATCGGGTAATTTACCGGGCATTTGGATCAGATTACTAACAATACTAGAGGACTAAACCGCATAACCATTGCTTCAATATTGTTAGGAAGCTAAGATATGTATTCCGGGATCATAATCTCGAAATAGCTGTTTACAAGTTGAACATTAGTTCCTATTTATTAACATTCAGTGAATAGCAGATATAGCTGTTTACAAGTTGAACATTAGTTGGAGATAGAAAAACACCGAAGTAATAATCCAATGATTACGAATAATCACGTTCGTCACCTGAAAGTAAATGAAGGTAAAGCGAAAAAAAAAGTACAATTCCAAATACGTTGCAACATTACTTACCTGATACCTAATACTTACCAACCTTGAATTGTATCCATAAAATTTATCTAGTAGTCATATGTTCACTCGCCAACCATAGAATTGCATCGGCACTTTTAATAGAACACATTTGTTTATTCGTTGCCATGATACGGCCCCATCCCCCCACACACGATTGATAAATACCCGAGACAGCTAGACATAGCATTTCATTTGTTTACCATCAAACCGTTCGAACGTCTTTCTACTTTAGTCCGAAAATTTATATTCGGTCAACCAAGTAAAATAAATAATTATGCTGATTAGGTAAGTGCCATATGTGTGTTGATACTGTATGCATACGAATATCTTCCCATTCAAAGGTTGAATTGACCTCAATTTGATCTAGAAGTATCAATGGAGGGCCGATTCGATTACTTCTGGATCACCCGGTGGCCATTCCGGGATCACAATCTCAGCCTAAACTCGAACTGGCTGTGTTTTTGCCAGGAGATCATGTTCTCAAGTTAGTCACTACTCTCCCGCTTATCTACGTGTCGAAATCTTCAATGAAAATAATTGACGCAAGATAATTTCCCAATAATTCCTGAAACTTAAACCATACAATATAAAATCAATGTCCCCACCTGCAGAAAACTTGATGCTCTATACAGGTTATCTATTCTATACGGATACGGGATAATTTTCATTCATAGTTCATTCATTTAATTTTAACCCGAAAAGCCGAAAAGTCATTTTTTGCTTCATGCTTGCTCTCACAAGCCCACAAGATTCTCTCGCGTAAAACCCAGGGCCTATCTCTTTCTGTGTGCTCGGCTGATGCCAACATGGCTGCCTATGAGAGATCTGGAAAAATACCACCGCACAGTGTCGACGTCTGGTGGCAACAGATCCAATCAACAGCGTTGTGAGGCAAATCACTCTCTAGCAGACTAGCAGGCCCGAAGGCAGTTTTAAATTGTTGAAGATTGAATGAAAATTGTCACTCCATGTTATTTGACTACTTCAAACACGTTTTCCTGACCCTTACCTAACCATTGGTCATTGGTACATTTCGTGCATTTCTACTAGAACTTATCATGATAATGTAAAGTCATAATCAGACACAATTTTCGTTGAATGTTTTTTCACAATTTGCAAACAAACGTGCTACCCTATTACATGGAACGCATATTCGATACGGAAAAGTAAATTCTCATTCATAATTTTGATTTTGAAAGGGTGTTCGTTCCACCTGAAAATACATTATCATTCTCGCTGACACAATATGAGACAGCACACGCCGTCACAATGCCGTCAACGCGAAGGCTCGCTCTCACACGCACTCTCCGTTTCAATCCAGCCTCTCAGTGGCACACGATCCAAGGGTGCTCATACCCTGTTTGGCCGAAGCCGCGAATATTTGACTCTTTTTGACAGATAAAATTTGAACGTTGATTTGAACGTTTATTCGACACAAAACACGACAGGCACACGACATTCAGTTATTGGATGGCTAAAATATGTTTTCGGTCTGTTCGTCAAACCTGTCGGTACATGTCGGTTCGGTTACCTCAAAGTTACCTCAGTCAACGTTCGATGTTCGATGCCAGTATTGATAGTTGTTGAAGAGTGACAAGCAAAGCCTTAGTGTTCTGTCATTTATCTGGCAAAAAATGTGTAATATTTGAGCCCCGGACAAACAGTGTACGGCCACCTTAACTTAACTTTTCGCGCTGACACAATGACGAAGCACACGAAGCCCAATGCCGTCAACGCGAACGCTCGCTCTCACACGCACACACGCACAGTGGCACACGATCTAAGGGTGATCATACACTGTTTGGCCGAAGCCAAATATTAGACTCTTTTTGACAGATTAATTTCCAACGTTGATCAAATACATTCGACACGAAACACGACAGGCAAATATTCAGTCATTGGATGGCTAAAATATTGTTTCGGTCCTGTACATGGATTTCAGTCGATGTTCGATGTTTGCCAATATTGAATATTGAGACCTGAGTGACAAACAAAATAGACCTCCGGACAAACAGTGCACGGCCACCTTAACTCTCTCTCTCTCACACAATACATTCAACCGTACCCGGGATCATATTGAAGAGAGCAACTGCGTTGACCCTTTCCTGCTTCTGCGCACGATACGGTGCTCTACGCCAATCATTCACTGTGAATGTCAGCCGTTTTGTTGGCCGTCTCGTTGGACCATAGACGGAATGCGGCTGATTGCTGATTGCCGATTGCGCAATATATTATTACTCCGTGGCATAGAGTTATGAAAGAAATGATCTCGCGCTGTTTTTACTGGCTTATAAAATTAAAATTATGAATTAACTTAATTAACTTAATTCCGTATCAAATTAGTATGCTATTTAAATGAAAACATGGTGGAAATATCTCATACGAAAATTGTTCTTGAAGACAACTTGAAGATAATAGTTATAAAAGTTTCAGTAACAATGTTGGGTTATGTATAGACAAAATGGTGAAACAAAAGTCAGATATACGGGTTTCAAGTAAACAAAAGTGACTTCGCGTCTTCTAATATGATAGAGCTTACTACACTAACGAGTTTGGGAAGACCCCACCCAATTATGTGGCCCCTAGTTGAAGAAAGTCGCGAATACGCGCTGGCTGGCTGGCTGGCTAGCTACCAGGAGTTCAGACTAGCATGTAGCAACTTCGCACCGCATTCTAAGTCACTCGCTTAGCCACTCAATTCGCTCAAGAGAGCGAGTGAGTGAGTGACAAAAAGAGAGCAGAGAGCATAAAGCCACCGCCGCCATTTTACCACATCTCGGCCACATCCCACCTCAGCCATTTTACATTTGGTCTACATACTAGAGATGTGCATATTTGTCTCTTTCCAGCAGATCTGTATTCCTATCTGTATTCTGGGCGAATACTCAAAAATAGCAACAAGAACTTCAGCTTGTTTTGAGTGTTTGGTTAATGTAACAAATGCTGTAAACTCTATAACAGTCTTGAACGAAAATTATGTCTGATAATTGATTTTATATTGCAATAAAAACAGACACCAACACCAACTCAAAATCAAAGGTAGATGTCGACACTGTATGATAATGTACGTTACAAACGTACGTTACGCGTTGAGCAGCAATGACCAACAGATGGGGCGAACCAAACTGACATTGAGAGCGTTGGATTGCTGATTGGACAACATACTATCATACATATGAGCACACTGTTATTGCTTATTATTCCATCGATGTGTGGAAGTTGGCGATCGGGTAATTTACCGGGCATTTGGATCAGATTACTAACAATACTAGAGGACTAAACCGCATAACCATTGCTTCAATATTGTTAGGAAGCTAAGATATGTATTCCGGGATCATAATCTCGAAATAGCTGTTTACAAGTTGAACATTAGTTCCTATTTATTAACATTCAGTGAATAGCAGATATAGCTGTTTACAAGTTGAACATTAGTTGGAGATAGAAAAACACCGAAGTAATAATCCAATGATTACGAATAATCACGTTCGTCACCTGAAAGTAAATGAAGGTAAAGCGAAAAAAAAAAGTACAATTCCAAATACGTTGCAACATTACTTACCTGATACCTAATACTTACCAACCTTGAATTGTATCCATAAAATTTATCTAGTAGTCATATGTTCACTCGCCAACCATAGAATTGCATCGGCACTTTTAATAGAACACATTTGTTTATTCGTTGCCATGATACGGCCCCATCCCCCCACACACGATTGATAAATACCCGAGACAGCTAGACATAGCATTTCATTTGTTTACCATCAAACCGTTCGAACGTCTTTCTACTTTAGTCCGAAAATTTATATTCGGTCAACCAAGTAAAATAAATAATTATGCTGATTAGGTAAGTGCCATATGTGTGTTGATACTGTATGCATACGAATATCTTCCCATTCAAAGGTTGAATTGACCTCAATTTGATCTAGAAGTATCAATGGAGGGCCGATTCGATTACTTCTGGATCACCCGGTGGCCATTCCGGGATCACAATCTCAGCCTAAACTCGAACTGGCTGTGTTTTTGCCAGGAGATCATGTTCTCAAGTTAGTCACTACTCTCTCGCTTATCTACGTGTCGAAATCTTCAATGAAAATAATTGACGCAAGATAATTTCCCAATAATTCCTGAAACTTAAACCATACAATATAAAATCAATGTCCCCACCTGCAGAAAACTTGATGCTCTATACAGGTTATCTATTCTATACGGATACGGGATAATTTTCATTCATAGTTCATTCATTTAATTTTAACCCGAAAAGCCGAAAAGTCATTTTTTGCTTCATGCTTGCTCTCACAAGCCCACAAGATTCTCTCGCGTAAAACCCAGGGCCTATCTCTTTCTGTGTGCTCGGCTGATGCCAACATGGCTGCCTATGAGAGATCTGGAAAAATACCACCGCACAGTGTCGACGTCTGGTGGCAACAGATCCAATCAACAGCGTTGTGAGGCAAATCACTCTCTAGCAGACTAGCAGGCCCGAAGGCAGTTTTAAATTGTTGAAGATTGAATGAAAATTGTCACTCCATGTTATTTGACTACTTCAAACACGTTTTCCTGACCCTTACCTAACCATTGGTCATTGGTACATTTCGTGCATTTCTACTAGAACTTATCATGATAATGTAAAGTCATAATCAGACACAATTTTCGTTGAATGTTTTTTCACAATTTGCAAACAAACGTGCTACCCTATTACATGGAACGCATATTCGATACGGAAAAGTAAATTCTCATTCATAATTTTGATTTTGAAAGGGTGTTCGTTCCACCTGAAAATACATTATCATTCTCGCTGACACAATATGAGACAGCACACGCCGTCACAATGCCGTCAACGCGAAGGCTCGCTCTCACACGCATTCTCCGTTTCAATCCAGCCTCTCAGTGGCACACGATCCAAGGGTGCTCATACCCTGTTTGGCCGAAGCCGCGAATATTTGACTCTTTTTGACAGATAAAATTTGAACGTTGATTTGAACGTTTATTCGACACAAAACACGACAGGCACACGACATTCAGTTATTGGATGGCTAAAATATGTTTTCGGTCTGTTCGTCAAACCTGTCGGTACATGTCGGTTCGGTTACCTCAAAGTTACCTCAGTCAACGTTCGATGTTCGATGCCAGTATTGATAGTTGTTGAAGAGTGACAAGCAAAGCCTTAGTGTTCTGTCATTTATCTGGCAAAAAATGTGTAATATTTGAGCCCCGGACAAACAGTGTACGGCCACCTTAACTTAACTTTTCGCGCTGACACAATGACGAAGCACACGAAGCCCAATGCCGTCAACGCGAACGCTCGCTCTCACACGCACACACGCACAGTGGCACACGATCTAAGGGTGATCATACACTGTTTGGCCGAAGCCAAATATTAGACTCTTTTTGACAGATTAATTTCCAACGTTGATCAAATACATTCGACACGAAACACGACAGGCAAATATTCAGTCATTGGATGGCTAAAATATTGTTTCGGTCCTGTACATGGATTTCAGTCGATGTTCGATGTTTGCCAATATTGAATATTGAGACCTGAGTGACAAACAAAATAGACCTCCGGACAAACAGTGCACGGCCACCTTAACTCTCTCTCTCTCACACAATACATTCAACCGTACCCGGGATCATATTGAAGAGAGCAACTGCGTTGACCCTTTCCTGCTTCTGCGCACGATACGGTGCTCTACGCCAATCATTCACTGTGAATGTCAGCCGTTTTGTTGGCCGTCTCGTTGGACCATAGACGGAATGCGGCTGATTGCTGATTGCCGATTGCGCAATATATTATTACTCCGTGGCATAGAGTTATGAAAGAAATGATCTCGCGCTGTTTTTACTGGCTTATAAAATTAAAATTATGAATTAACTTAATTAACTTAATTCCGTATCAAATTAGTATGCTATTTAAATGAAAACATGGTGGAAATATCTCATACGAAAATTGTTCTTGAAGACAACTTGAAGATAATAGTTATAAAAGTTTCAGTAACAATGTTGGGTTATGTATAGACAAAATGGTGAAACAAAAGTCAGATATACGGGTTTCAAGTAAACAAAAGTGGCTTCGCGTCTTCTAATATGATAGAGCTTACTACACTAACGAGTTTGGGAAGACCCCACCCAATTATGTGGCCCCTAGTTGAAGAAAGTCGCGAATACGCGCTGGCTGGCTGGCTGGCTAGCTACCAGGAGTTCAGACTAGCATGTAGCAACTTCGCACCGCATTCTAAGTCACTCGCTTAGCCACTCAATTCGCTCAAGAGAGCGAGTGAGTGAGTGACAAAAAGAGAGCAGAGAGCATAAAGCCACCGCCGCCATTTTACCACATCTCGGCCACATCCCACCTCAGCCATTTTACATTTGGTCTACATACTAGAGATGTGCATATTTGTCTCTTTCCAGCAGATCTGTATTCCTATCTGTATTCTGGGCGAATACTCAAAAATAGCAACAAGAACTTCAGCTTGTTTTGAGTGTTTGGTTAATGTAACAAATGCTGTAAACTCTATAACAGTCTTGAACGAAAATTATGTCTGATAATTGATTTTATATTGCAATAAAAACAGACACCAACACCAACTCAAAATCAAAGGTAGATGTCGACACTGTATGATAATGTACGTTACAAACGTACGTTACGCGTTGAGCAGCAATGACCAACAGATGGGGCGAACCAAACTGACATTGAGAGCGTTGGATTGCTGATTGGACAACATACTATCATACATATGAGCACACTGTTATTGCTTATTATTCCATCGATGTGTGGAAGTTGGCGATCGGGTAATTTACCGGGCATTTGGATCAGATTACTAACAATACTAGAGGACTAAACCGCATAACCATTGCTTCAATATTGTTAGGAAGCTAAGATATGTATTCCGGGATCATAATCTCGAAATAGCTGTTTACAAGTTGAACATTAGTTCCTATTTATTAACATTCAGTGAATAGCAGATATAGCTGTTTACAAGTTGAACATTAGTTGGAGATAGAAAAACACCGAAGTAATAATCCAATGATTACGAATAATCACGTTCGTCACCTGAAAGTAAATGAAGGTAAAGCGAAAAAAAAAGTACAATTCCAAATACGTTGCAACATTACTTACCTGATACCTAATACTTACCAACCTTGAATTGTATCCATAAAATTTATCTAGTAGTCATATGTTCACTCGCCAACCATAGAATTGCATCGGCACTTTTAATAGAACACATTTGTTTATTCGTTGCCATGATACGGCCCCATCCCCCCACACACGATTGATAAATACCCGAGACAGCTAGACATAGCATTTCATTTGTTTACCATCAAACCGTTCGAACGTCTTTCTACTTTAGTCCGAAAATTTATATTCGGTCAACCAAGTAAAATAAATAATTATGCTGATTAGGTAAGTGCCATATGTGTGTTGATACTGTATGCATACGAATATCTTCCCATTCAAAGGTTGAATTGACCTCAATTTGATCTAGAAGTATCAATGGAGGGCCGATTCGATTACTTCTGGATCACCCGGTGGCCATTCCGGGATCACAATCTCAGCCTAAACTCGAACTGGCTGTGTTTTTGCCAGGAGATCATGTTCTCAAGTTAGTCACTACTCTCCCGCTTATCTACGTGTCGAAATCTTCAATGAAAATAATTGACGCAAGATAATTTCCCAATAATTCCTGAAACTTAAACCATACAATATAAAATCAATGTCCCCACCTGCAGAAAACTTGATGCTCTATACAGGTTATCTATTCTATACGGATACGGGATAATTTTCATTCATAGTTCATTCATTTAATTTTAACCCGAAAAGCCGAAAAGTCATTTTTTGCTTCATGCTTGCTCTCACAAGCCCACAAGATTCTCTCGCGTAAAACCCAGGGCCTATCTCTTTCTGTGTGCTCGGCTGATGCCAACATGGCTGCCTATGAGAGATCTGGAAAAATACCACCGCACAGTGTCGACGTCTGGTGGCAACAGATCCAATCAACAGCGTTGTGAGGCAAATCACTCTCTAGCAGACTAGCAGGCCCGAAGGCAGTTTTAAATTGTTGAAGATTGAATGAAAATTGTCACTCCATGTTATTTGACTACTTCAAACACGTTTTCCTGACCCTTACCTAACCATTGGTCATTGGTACATTTCGTGCATTTCTACTAGAACTTATCATGATAATGTAAAGTCATAATCAGACACAATTTTCGTTGAATGTTTTTTCACAATTTGCAAACAAACGTGCTACCCTATTACATGGAACGCATATTCGATACGGAAAAGTAAATTCTCATTCATAATTTTGATTTTGAAAGGGTGTTCGTTCCACCTGAAAATACATTATCATTCTCGCTGACACAATATGAGACAGCACACGCCGTCACAATGCCGTCAACGCGAAGGCTCGCTCTCACACGCACTCTCCGTTTCAATCCAGCCTCTCAGTGGCACACGATCCAAGGGTGCTCATACCCTGTTTGGCCGAAGCCGCGAATATTTGACTCTTTTTGACAGATAAAATTTGAACGTTGATTTGAACGTTTATTCGACACAAAACACGACAGGCACACGACATTCAGTTATTGGATGGCTAAAATATGTTTTCGGTCTGTTCGTCAAACCTGTCGGTACATGTCGGTTCGGTTACCTCAAAGTTACCTCAGTCAACGTTCGATGTTCGATGCCAGTATTGATAGTTGTTGAAGAGTGACAAGCAAAGCCTTAGTGTTCTGTCATTTATCTGGCAAAAAATGTGTAATATTTGAGCCCCGGACAAACAGTGTACGGCCACCTTAACTTAACTTTTCGCGCTGACACAATGACGAAGCACACGAAGCCCAATGCCGTCAACGCGAACGCTCGCTCTCACACGCACACACGCACAGTGGCACACGATCTAAGGGTGATCATACACTGTTTGGCCGAAGCCAAATATTAGACTCTTTTTGACAGATTAATTTCCAACGTTGATCAAATACATTCGACACGAAACACGACAGGCAAATATTCAGTCATTGGATGGCTAAAATATTGTTTCGGTCCTGTACATGGATTTCAGTCGATGTTCGATGTTTGCCAATATTGAATATTGAGACCTGAGTGACAAACAAAATAGACCTCCGGACAAACAGTGCACGGCCACCTTAACTCTCTCTCTCTCACACAATACATTCAACCGTACCCGGGATCATATTGAAGAGAGTAACTGCGTTGACCCTTTCCTGCTTCTGCGCACGATACGGTGCTCTACGCCAATCATTCACTGTGAATGTCAGCCGTTTTGTTGGCCGTCTCGTTGGACCATAGACGGAATGCGGCTGATTGCTGATTGCCGATTGCGCAATATATTATTACTCCGTGGCATAGAGTTATGAAAGAAATGATCTCGCGCTGTTTTTACTGGCTTATAAAATTAAAATTATGAATTAACTTAATTAACTTAATTCCGTATCAAATTAGTATGCTATTTAAATGAAAACATGGTGGAAATATCTCATACGAAAATTGTTCTTGAAGACAACTTGAAGATAATAGTTATAAAAGTTTCAGTAACAATGTTGGGTTATGTATAGACAAAATGGTGAAACAAAAGTCAGATATACGGGTTTCAAGTAAACAAAAGTGGCTTCGCGTCTTCTAATATGATAGAGCTTACTACACTAACGAGTTTGGGAAGACCCCACCCAATTATGTGGCCCCTAGTTGAAGAAAGTCGCGAATACGCGCTGGCTGGCTGGCTGGCTAGCTACCAGGAGTTCAGACTAGCATGTAGCAACTTCGCACCGCATTCTAAGTCACTCGCTTAGCCACTCAATTCGCTCAAGAGAGCGAGTGAGTGAGTGACAAAAAGAGAGCAGAGAGCATAAAGCCACCGCCGCCATTTTACCACATCTCGGCCACATCCCACCTCAGCCATTTTACATTTGGTCTACATACTAGAGATGTGCATATTTGTCTCTTTCCAGCAGATCTGTATTCCTATCTGTATTCTGGGCGAATACTCAAAAATAGCAACAAGAACTTCAGCTTGTTTTGAGTGTTTGGTTAATGTAACAAATGCTGTAAACTCTATAACAGTCTTGAACGAAAATTATGTCTGATAATTGATTTTATATTGCAATAAAAACAGACACCAACACCAACTCAAAATCAAAGGTAGATGTCGACACTGTATGATAATGTACGTTACAAACGTACGTTACGCGTTGAGCAGCAATGACCAACAGATGGGGCGAACCAAACTGACATTGAGAGCGTTGGATTGCTGATTGGACAACATACTATCATACATATGAGCACACTGTTATTGCTTATTATTCCATCGATGTGTGGAAGTTGGCGATCGGGTAATTTACCGGGCATTTGGATCAGATTACTAACAATACTAGAGGACTAAACCGCATAACCATTGCTTCAATATTGTTAGGAAGCTAAGATATGTATTCCGGGATCATAATCTCGAAATAGCTGTTTACAAGTTGAACATTAGTTCCTATTTATTAACATTCAGTGAATAGCAGATATAGCTGTTTACAAGTTGAACATTAGTTGGAGATAGAAAAACACCGAAGTAATAATCCAATGATTACGAATAATCACGTTCGTCACCTGAAAGTAAATGAAGGTAAAGCGAAAAAAAAAAGTACAATTCCAAATACGTTGCAACATTACTTACCTGATACCTAATACTTACCAACCTTGAATTGTATCCATAAAATTTATCTAGTAGTCATATGTTCACTCGCCAACCATAGAATTGCATCGGCACTTTTAATAGAACACATTTGTTTATTCGTTGCCATGATACGGCCCCATCCCCCCACACACGATTGATAAATACCCGAGACAGCTAGACATAGCATTTCATTTGTTTACCATCAAACCGTTCGAACGTCTTTCTACTTTAGTCCGAAAATTTATATTCGGTCAACCAAGTAAAATAAATAATTATGCTGATTAGGTAAGTGCCATATGTGTGTTGATACTGTATGCATACGAATATCTTCCCATTCAAAGGTTGAATTGACCTCAATTTGATCTAGAAGTATCAATGGAGGGCCGATTCGATTACTTCTGGATCACCCGGTGGCCATTCCGGGATCACAATCTCAGCCTAAACTCGAACTGGCTGTGTTTTTGCCAGGAGATCATGTTCTCAAGTTAGTCACTACTCTCCCGCTTATCTACGTGTCGAAATCTTCAATGAAAATAATTGACGCAAGATAATTTCCCAATAATTCCTGAAACTTAAACCATACAATATAAAATCAATGTCCCCACCTGCAGAAAACTTGATGCTCTATACAGGTTATCTATTCTATACGGATACGGGATAATTTTCATTCATAGTTCATTCATTTAATTTTAACCCGAAAAGCCGAAAAGTCATTTTTTGCTTCATGCTTGCTCTCACAAGCCCACAAGATTCTCTCGCGTAAAACCCAGGGCCTATCTCTTTCTGTGTGCTCGGCTGATGCCAACATGGCTGCCTATGAGAGATCTGGAAAAATACCACCGCACAGTGTCGACGTCTGGTGGCAACAGATCCAATCAACAGCGTTGTGAGGCAAATCACTCTCTAGCAGACTAGCAGGCCCGAAGGCAGTTTTAAATTGTTGAAGATTGAATGAAAATTGTCACTCCATGTTATTTGACTACTTCAAACACGTTTTCCTGACCCTTACCTAACCATTGGTCATTGGTACATTTCGTGCATTTCTACTAGAACTTATCATGATAATGTAAAGTCATAATCAGACACAATTTTCGTTGAATGTTTTTTCACAATTTGCAAACAAACGTGCTACCCTATTACATGGAACGCATATTCGATACGGAAAAGTAAATTCTCATTCATAATTTTGATTTTGAAAGGGTGTTCGTTCCACCTGAAAATACATTATCATTCTCGCTGACACAATATGAGACAGCACACGCCGTCACAATGCCGTCAACGCGAAGGCTCGCTCTCACACGCACTCTCCGTTTCAATCCAGCCTCTCAGTGGCACACGATCCAAGGGTGCTCATACCCTGTTTGGCCGAAGCCGCGAATATTTGACTCTTTTTGACAGATAAAATTTGAACGTTGATTTGAACGTTGATTTGAACGTTTATTCGACACAAAACACGACAGGCACACGACATTCAGTTATTGGATGGCTAAAATATGTTTTCGGTCTGTTCGTCAAACCTGTCGGTACATGTCGGTTCGGTTACCTCAAAGTTACCTCAGTCAACGTTCGATGTTCGATGCCAGTATTGATAGTTGTTGAAGAGTGACAAGCAAAGCCTTAGTGTTCTGTCATTTATCTGGCAAAAAATGTGTAATATTTGAGCCCCGGACAAACAGTGTACGGCCACCTTAACTTAACTTTTCGCGCTGACACAATGACGAAGCACACGAAGCCCAATGCCGTCAACGCGAACGCTCGCTCTCACACGCACACACGCACAGTGGCACACGATCTAAGGGTGATCATACACTGTTTGGCCGAAGCCAAATATTAGACTCTTTTTGACAGATTAATTTCCAACGTTGATCAAATACATTCGACACGAAACACGACAGGCAAATATTCAGTCATTGGATGGCTAAAATATTGTTTCGGTCCTGTACATGGATTTCAGTCGATGTTCGATGTTTGCCAATATTGAATATTGAGACCTGAGTGACAAACAAAATAGACCTCCGGACAAACAGTGCACGGCCACCTTAACTCTCTCTCTCTCACACAATACATTCAACCGTACCCGGGATCATATTGAAGAGAGCAACTGCGTTGACCCTTTCCTGCTTCTGCGCACGATACGGTGCTCTACGCCAATCATTCACTGTGAATGTCAGCCGTTTTGTTGGCCGTCTCGTTGGACCATAGACGGAATGCGGCTGATTGCTGATTGCCGATTGCGCAATATATTATTACTCCGTGGCATAGAGTTATGAAAGAAATGATCTCGCGCTGTTTTTACTGGCTTATAAAATTAAAATTATGAATTAACTTAATTAACTTAATTCCGTATCAAATTAGTATGCTATTTAAATGAAAACATGGTGGAAATATCTCATACGAAAATTGTTCTTGAAGACAACTTGAAGATAATAGTTATAAAAGTTTCAGTAACAATGTTGGGTTATGTATAGACAAAATGGTGAAACAAAAGTCAGATATACGGGTTTCAAGTAAACAAAAGTGGCTTCGCGTCTTCTAATATGATAGAGCTTACTACACTAACGAGTTTGGGAAGACCCCACCCAATTATGTGGCCCCTAGTTGAAGAAAGTCGCGAATACGCGCTGGCTGGCTGGCTGGCTAGCTACCAGGAGTTCAGACTAGCATGTAGCAACTTCGCACCGCATTCTAAGTCACTCGCTTAGCCACTCAATTCGCTCAAGAGAGCGAGTGAGTGAGTGACAAAAAGAGAGCAGAGAGCATAAAGCCACCGCCGCCATTTTACCACATCTCGGCCACATCCCACCTCAGCCATTTTACATTTGGTCTACATACTAGAGATGTGCATATTTGTCTCTTTCCAGCAGATCTGTATTCCTATCTGTATTCTGGGCGAATACTCAAAAATAGCAACAAGAACTTCAGCTTGTTTTGAGTGTTTGGTTAATGTAACAAATGCTGTAAACTCTATAACAGTCTTGAACGAAAATTATGTCTGATAATTGATTTTATATTGCAATAAAAACAGACACCAACACCAACTCAAAATCAAAGGTAGATGTCGACACTGTATGATAATGTACGTTACAAACGTACGTTACGCGTTGAGCAGCAATGACCAACAGATGGGGCGAACCAAACTGACATTGAGAGCGTTGGATTGCTGATTGGACAACATACTATCATACATATGAGCACACTGTTATTGCTTATTATTCCATCGATGTGTGGAAGTTGGCGATCGGGTAATTTACCGGGCATTTGGATCAGATTACTAACAATACTAGAGGACTAAACCGCATAACCATTGCTTCAATATTGTTAGGAAGCTAAGATATGTATTCCGGGATCATAATCTCGAAATAGCTGTTTACAAGTTGAACATTAGTTCCTATTTATTAACATTCAGTGAATAGCAGATATAGCTGTTTACAAGTTGAACATTAGTTGGAGATAGAAAAACACCGAAGTAATAATCCAATGATTACGAATAATCACGTTCGTCACCTGAAAGTAAATGAAGGTAAAGCGAAAAAAAAAAGTACAATTCCAAATACGTTGCAACATTACTTACCTGATACCTAATACTTACCAACCTTGAATTGTATCCATAAAATTTATCTAGTAGTCATATGTTCACTCGCCAACCATAGAATTGCATCGGCACTTTTAATAGAACACATTTGTTTATTCGTTGCCATGATACGGCCCCATCCCCCCACACACGATTGATAAATACCCGAGACAGCTAGACATAGCATTTCATTTGTTTACCATCAAACCGTTCGAACGTCTTTCTACTTTAGTCCGAAAATTTATATTCGGTCAACCAAGTAAAATAAATAATTATGCTGATTAGGTAAGTGCCATATGTGTGTTGATACTGTATGCATACGAATATCTTCCCATTCAAAGGTTGAATTGACCTCAATTTGATCTAGAAGTATCAATGGAGGGCCGATTCGATTACTTCTGGATCACCCGGTGGCCATTCCGGGATCACAATCTCAGCCTAAACTCGAACTGGCTGTGTTTTTGCCAGGAGATCATGTTCTCAAGTTAGTCACTACTCTCCCGCTTATCTACGTGTCGAAATCTTCAATGAAAATAATTGACGCAAGATAATTTCCCAATAATTCCTGAAACTTAAACCATACAATATAAAATCAATGTCCCCACCTGCAGAAAACTTGATGCTCTATACAGGTTATCTATTCTATACGGATACGGGATAATTTTCATTCATAGTTCATTCATTTAATTTTAACCCGAAAAGCCGAAAAGTCATTTTTTGCTTCATGCTTGCTCTCACAAGCCCACAAGATTCTCTCGCGTAAAACCCAGGGCCTATCTCTTTCTGTGTGCTCGGCTGATGCCAACATGGCTGCCTATGAGAGATCTGGAAAAATACCACCGCACAGTGTCGACGTCTGGTGGCAACAGATCCAATCAACAGCGTTGTGAGGCAAATCACTCTCTAGCAGACTAGCAGGCCCGAAGGCAGTTTTAAATTGTTGAAGATTGAATGAAAATTGTCACTCCATGTTATTTGACTACTTCAAACACGTTTTCCTGACCCTTACCTAACCATTGGTCATTGGTACATTTCGTGCATTTCTACTAGAACTTATCATGATAATGTAAAGTCATAATCAGACACAATTTTCGTTGAATGTTTTTTCACAATTTGCAAACAAACGTGCTACCCTATTACATGGAACGCATATTCGATACGGAAAAGTAAATTCTCATTCATAATTTTGATTTTGAAAGGGTGTTCGTTCCACCTGAAAATACATTATCATTCTCGCTGACACAATATGAGACAGCACACGCCGTCACAATGCCGTCAACGCGAAGGCTCGCTCTCACACGCACTTTCCGTTTCAATCCAGCCTCTCAGTGGCACACGATCCAAGGGTGCTCATACCCTGTTTGGCCGAAGCCGCGAATATTTGACTCTTTTTGACAGATAAAATTTGAACGTTGATTTGAACGTTTATTCGACACAAAACACGACAGGCACACGACATTCAGTTATTGGATGGCTAAAATATGTTTTCGGTCTGTTCGTCAAACCTGTCGGTACATGTCGGTTCGGTTACCTCAAAGTTACCTCAGTCAACGTTCGATGTTCGATGCCAGTATTGATAGTTGTTGAAGAGTGACAAGCAAAGCCTTAGTGTTCTGTCATTTATCTGGCAAAAAATGTGTAATATTTGAGCCCCGGACAAACAGTGTACGGCCACCTTAACTTAACTTTTCGCGCTGACACAATGACGAAGCACACAAAGCCCAATGCCGTCAACGCGAACGCTCGCTCTCACACGCACACACGCACAGTGGCACACGATCTAAGGGTGATCATACACTGTTTGGCCGAAGCCAAATATTAGACTCTTTTTGACAGATTAATTTCCAACGTTGATCAAATACATTCGACACGAAACACGACAGGCAAATATTCAGTCATTGGATGGCTAAAATATTGTTTCGGTCCTGTACATGGATTTCAGTCGATGTTCGATGTTTGCCAATATTGAATATTGAGACCTGAGTGACAAACAAAATAGACCTCCGGACAAACAGTGCACGGCCACCTTAACTCTCTCTCTCTCTCACACAATACATTCAACCGTACCCGGGATCATATTGAAGAGAGCAACTGCGTTGACCCTTTCCTGCTTCTGCGCACGATACGGTGCTCTACGCCAATCATTCACTGTGAATGTCAGCCGTTTTGTTGGCCGTCTCGTTGGACCATAGACGGAATGCGGCTGATTGCTGATTGCCGATTGCGCAATATATTATTACTCCGTGGCATAGAGTTATGAAAGAAATGATCTCGCGCTGTTTTTACTGGCTTATAAAATTAAAATTATGAATTAACTTAATTAACTTAATTCCGTATCAAATTAGTATGCTATTTAAATGAAAACATGGTGGAAATATCTCATACGAAAATTGTTCTTGAAGACAACTTGAAGATAATAGTTATAAAAGTTTCAGTAACAATGTTGGGTTATGTATAGACAAAATGGTGAAACAAAAGTCAGATATACGGGTTTCAAGTAAACAAAAGTGGCTTCGCGTCTTCTAATATGATAGAGCTTACTACACTAACGAGTTTGGGAAGACCCCACCCAATTATGTGGCCCCTAGTTGAAGAAAGTCGCGAATACGCGCTGGCTGGCTGGCTGGCTAGCTACCAGGAGTTCAGACTAGCATGTAGCAACTTCGCACCGCATTCTAAGTCACTCGCTTAGCCACTCAATTCGCTCAAGAGAGCGAGTGAGTGAGTGACAAAAAGAGAGCAGAGAGCATAAAGCCACCGCCGCCATTTTACCACATCTCGGCCACATCCCACCTCAGCCATTTTACATTTGGTCTACATACTAGAGATGTGCATATTTGTCTCTTTCCAGCAGATCTGTATTCCTATCTGTATTCTGGGCGAATACTCAAAAATAGCAACAAGAACTTCAGCTTGTTTTGAGTGTTTGGTTAATGTAACAAATGCTGTAAACTCTATAACAGTCTTGAACGAAAATTATGTCTGATAATTGATTTTATATTGCAATAAAAACAGACACCAACACCAACTCAAAATCAAAGGTAGATGTCGACACTGTATGATAATGTACGTTACAAACGTACGTTACGCGTTGAGCAGCAATGACCAACAGATGGGGCGAACCAAACTGACATTGAGAGCGTTGGATTGCTGATTGGACAACATACTATCATACATATGAGCACACTGTTATTGCTTATTATTCCATCGATGTGTGGAAGTTGGCGATCGGGTAATTTACCGGGCATTTGGATCAGATTACTAACAATACTAGAGGACTAAACCGCATAACCATTGCTTCAATATTGTTAGGAAGCTAAGATATGTATTCCGGGATCATAATCTCGAAATAGCTGTTTACAAGTTGAACATTAGTTCCTATTTATTAACATTCAGTGAATAGCAGATATAGCTGTTTACAAGTTGAACATTAGTTGGAGATAGAAAAACACCGAAGTAATAATCCAATGATTACGAATAATCACGTTCGTCACCTGAAAGTAAATGAAGGTAAAGCGAAAAAAAAAAGTACAATTCCAAATACGTTGCAACATTACTTACCTGATACCTAATACTTACCAACCTTGAATTGTATCCATAAAATTTATCTAGTAGTCATATGTTCACTCGCCAACCATAGAATTGCATCGGCACTTTTAATAGAACACATTTGTTTATTCGTTGCCATGATACGGCCCCATCCCCCCACACACGATTGATAAATACCCGAGACAGCTAGACATAGCATTTCATTTGTTTACCATCAAACCGTTCGAACGTCTTTCTACTTTAGTCCGAAAATTTATATTCGGTCAACCAAGTAAAATAAATAATTATGCTGATTAGGTAAGTGCCATATGTGTGTTGATACTGTATGCATACGAATATCTTCCCATTCAAAGGTTGAATTGACCTCAATTTGATCTAGAAGTATCAATGGAGGGCCGATTCGATTACTTCTGGATCACCCGGTGGCCATTCCGGGATCACAATCTCAGCCTAAACTCGAACTGGCTGTGTTTTTGCCAGGAGATCATGTTCTCAAGTTAGTCACTACTCTCCCGCTTATCTACGTGTCGAAATCTTCAATGAAAATAATTGACGCAAGATAATTTCCCAATAATTCCTGAAACTTAAACCATACAATATAAAATCAATGTCCCCACCTGCAGAAAACTTGATGCTCTATACAGGTTATCTATTCTATACGGATACGGGATAATTTTCATTCATAGTTCATTCATTTAATTTTAACCCGAAAAGCCGAAAAGTCATTTTTTGCTTCATGCTTGCTCTCACAAGCCCACAAGATTCTCTCGCGTAAAACCCAGGGCCTATCTCTTTCTGTGTGCTCGGCTGATGCCAACATGGCTGCCTATGAGAGATCTGGAAAAATACCACCGCACAGTGTCGACGTCTGGTGGCAACAGATCCAATCAACAGCGTTGTGAGGCAAATCACTCTCTAGCAGACTAGCAGGCCCGAAGGCAGTTTTAAATTGTTGAAGATTGAATGAAAATTGTCACTCCATGTTATTTGACTACTTCAAACACGTTTTCCTGACCCTTACCTAACCATTGGTCATTGGTACATTTCGTGCATTTCTACTAGAACTTATCATGATAATGTAAAGTCATAATCAGACACAATTTTCGTTGAATGTTTTTTCACAATTTGCAAACAAACGTGCTACCCTATTACATGGAACGCATATTCGATACGGAAAAGTAAATTCTCATTCATAATTTTGATTTTGAAAGGGTGTTCGTTCCACCTGAAAATACATTATCATTCTCGCTGACACAATATGAGACAGCACACGCCGTCACAATGCCGTCAACGCGAAGGCTCGCTCTCACACGCACTCTCCGTTTCAATCCAGCCTCTCAGTGGCACACGATCCAAGGGTGCTCATACCCTGTTTGGCCGAAGCCGCGAATATTTGACTCTTTTTGACAGATAAAATTTGAACGTTGATTTGAACGTTTATTCGACACAAAACACGACAGGCACACGACATTCAGTTATTGGATGGCTAAAATATGTTTTCGGTCTGTTCGTCAAACCTGTCGGTACATGTCGGTTCGGTTACCTCAAAGTTACCTCAGTCAACGTTCGATGTTCGATGCCAGTATTGATAGTTGTTGAAGAGTGACAAGCAAAGCCTTAGTGTTCTGTCATTTATCTGGCAAAAAATGTGTAATATTTGAGCCCCGGACAAACAGTGTACGGCCACCTTAACTTAACTTTTCGCGCTGACACAATGACGAAGCACACGAAGCCCAATGCCGTCAACGCGAACGCTCGCTCTCACACGCACACACGCACAGTGGCACACGATCTAAGGGTGATCATACACTGTTTGGCCGAAGCCAAATATTAGACTCTTTTTGACAGATTAATTTCCAACGTTGATCAAATACATTCGACACGAAACACGACAGGCAAATATTCAGTCATTGGATGGCTAAAATATTGTTTCGGTCCTGTACATGGATTTCAGTCGATGTTCGATGTTTGCCAATATTGAATATTGAGACCTGAGTGACAAACAAAATAGACCTCCGGACAAACAGTGCACGGCCACCTTAACTCTCTCTCTCTCTCACACAATACATTCAACCGTACCCGGGATCATATTGAAGAGAGCAACTGCGTTGACCCTTTCCTGCTTCTGCGCACGATACGGTGCTCTACGCCAATCATTCACTGTGAATGTCAGCCGTTTTGTTGGCCGTCTCGTTGGACCATAGACGGAATGCGGCTGATTGCTGATTGCCGATTGCGCAATATATTATTACTCCGTGGCATAGAGTTATGAAAGAAATGATCTCGCGCTGTTTTTACTGGCTTATAAAATTAAAATTATGAATTAACTTAATTAACTTAATTCCGTATCAAATTAGTATGCTATTTAAATGAAAACATGGTGGAAATATCTCATACGAAAATTGTTCTTGAAGACAACTTGAAGATAATAGTTATAAAAGTTTCAGTAACAATGTTGGGTTATGTATAGACAAAATGGTGAAACAAAAGTCAGATATACGGGTTTCAAGTAAACAAAAGTGGCTTCGCGTCTTCTAATATGATAGAGCTTACTACACTAACGAGTTTGGGAAGACCCCACCCAATTATGTGGCCCCTAGTTGAAGAAAGTCGCGAATACGCGCTGGCTGGCTGGCTGGCTAGCTACCAGGAGTTCAGACTAGCATGTAGCAACTTCGCACCGCATTCTAAGTCACTCGCTTAGCCACTCAATTCGCTCAAGAGAGCGAGTGAGTGAGTGACAAAAAGAGAGCAGAGAGCATAAAGCCACCGCCGCCATTTTACCACATCTCGGCCACATCCCACCTCAGCCATTTTACATTTGGTCTACATACTAGAGATGTGCATATTTGTCTCTTTCCAGCAGATCTGTATTCCTATCTGTATTCTGGGCGAATACTCAAAAATAGCAACAAGAACTTCAGCTTGTTTTGAGTGTTTGGTTAATGTAACAAATGCTGTAAACTCTATAACAGTCTTGAACGAAAATTATGTCTGATAATTGATTTTATATTGCAATAAAAACAGACACCAACACCAACTCAAAATCAAAGGTAGATGTCGACACTGTATGATAATGTACGTTACAAACGTACGTTACGCGTTGAGCAGCAATGACCAACAGATGGGGCGAACCAAACTGACATTGAGAGCGTTGGATTGCTGATTGGACAACATACTATCATACATATGAGCACACTGTTATTGCTTATTATTCCATCGATGTGTGGAAGTTGGCGATCGGGTAATTTACCGGGCATTTGGATCAGATTACTAACAATACTAGAGGACTAAACCGCATAACCATTGCTTCAATATTGTTAGGAAGCTAAGATATGTATTCCGGGATCATAATCTCGAAATAGCTGTTTACAAGTTGAACATTAGTTCCTATTTATTAACATTCAGTGAATAGCAGATATAGCTGTTTACAAGTTGAACATTAGTTGGAGATAGAAAAACACCGAAGTAATAATCCAATGATTACGAATAATCACGTTCGTCACCTGAAAGTAAATGAAGGTAAAGCGAAAAAAAAAAGTACAATTCCAAATACGTTGCAACATTACTTACCTGATACCTAATACTTACCAACCTTGAATTGTATCCATAAAATTTATCTAGTAGTCATATGTTCACTCGCCAACCATAGAATTGCATCGGCACTTTTAATAGAACACATTTGTTTATTCGTTGCCATGATACGGCCCCATCCCCCCACACACGATTGATAAATACCCGAGACAGCTAGACATAGCATTTCATTTGTTTACCATCAAACCGTTCGAACGTCTTTCTACTTTAGTCCGAAAATTTATATTCGGTCAACCAAGTAAAATAAATAATTATGCTGATTAGGTAAGTGCCATATGTGTGTTGATACTGTATGCATACGAATATCTTCCCATTCAAAGGTTGAATTGACCTCAATTTGATCTAGAAGTATCAATGGAGGGCCGATTCGATTACTTCTGGATCACCCGGTGGCCATTCCGGGATCACAATCTCAGCCTAAACTCGAACTGGCTGTGTTTTTGCCAGGAGATCATGTTCTCAAGTTAGTCACTACTCTCCCGCTTATCTACGTGTCGAAATCTTCAATGAAAATAATTGACGCAAGATAATTTCCCAATAATTCCTGAAACTTAAACCATACAATATAAAATCAATGTCCCCACCTGCAGAAAACTTGATGCTCTATACAGGTTATCTATTCTATACGGATACGGGATAATTTTCATTCATAGTTCATTCATTTAATTTTAACCCGAAAAGCCGAAAAGTCATTTTTTGCTTCATGCTTGCTCTCACAAGCCCACAAGATTCTCTCGCGTAAAACCCAGGGCCTATCTCTTTCTGTGTGCTCGGCTGATGCCAACATGGCTGCCTATGAGAGATCTGGAAAAATACCACCGCACAGTGTCGACGTCTGGTGGCAACAGATCCAATCAACAGCGTTGTGAGGCAAATCACTCTCTAGCAGACTAGCAGGCCCGAAGGCAGTTTTAAATTGTTGAAGATTGAATGAAAATTGTCACTCCATGTTATTTGACTACTTCAAACACGTTTTCCTGACCCTTACCTAACCATTGGTCATTGGTACATTTCGTGCATTTCTACTAGAACTTATCATGATAATGTAAAGTCATAATCAGACACAATTTTCGTTGAATGTTTTTTCACAATTTGCAAACAAACGTGCTACCCTATTACATGGAACGCATATTCGATACGGAAAAGTAAATTCTCATTCATAATTTTGATTTTGAAAGGGTGTTCGTTCCACCTGAAAATACATTATCATTCTCGCTGACACAATATGAGACAGCACACGCCGTCACAATGCCGTCAACGCGAAGGCTCGCTCTCACACGCACTCTCCGTTTCAATCCAGCCTCTCAGTGGCACACGATCCAAGGGTGCTCATACCCTGTTTGGCCGAAGCCGCGAATATTTGACTCTTTTTGACAGATAAAATTTGAACGTTGATTTGAACGTTTATTCGACACAAAACACGACAGGCACACGACATTCAGTTATTGGATGGCTAAAATATGTTTTCGGTCTGTTCGTCAAACCTGTCGGTACATGTCGGTTCGGTTACCTCAAAGTTACCTCAGTCAACGTTCGATGTTCGATGCCAGTATTGATAGTTGTTGAAGAGTGACAAGCAAAGCCTTAGTGTTCTGTCATTTATCTGGCAAAAAATGTGTAATATTTGAGCCCCGGACAAACAGTGTACGGCCACCTTAACTTAACTTTTCGCGCTGACACAATGACGAAGCACACGAAGCCCAATGCCGTCAACGCGAACGCTCGCTCTCACACGCACACACGCACAGTGGCACACGATCTAAGGGTGATCATACACTGTTTGGCCGAAGCCAAATATTAGACTCTTTTTGACAGATTAATTTCCAACGTTGATCAAATACATTCGACACGAAACACGACAGGCAAATATTCAGTCATTGGATGGCTAAAATATTGTTTCGGTCCTGTACATGGATTTCAGTCGATGTTCGATGTTTGCCAATATTGAATATTGAGACCTGAGTGACAAACAAAATAGACCTCCGGACAAACAGTGCACGGCCACCTTAACTCTCTCTCTCTCACACAATACATTCAACCGTACCCGGGATCATATTGAAGAGAGCAACTGCGTTGACCCTTTCCTGCTTCTGCGCACGATACGGTGCTCTACGCCAATCATTCACTGTGAATGTCAGCCGTTTTGTTGGCCGTCTCGTTGGACCATAGACGGAATGCGGCTGATTGCTGATTGCCGATTGCGCAATATATTATTACTCCGTGGCATAGAGTTATGAAAGAAATGATCTCGCGCTGTTTTTACTGGCTTATAAAATTAAAATTATGAATTAACTTAATTAACTTAATTCCGTATCAAATTAGTATGCTATTTAAATGAAAACATGGTGGAAATATCTCATACGAAAATTGTTCTTGAAGACAACTTGAAGATAATAGTTATAAAAGTTTCAGTAACAATGTTGGGTTATGTATAGACAAAATGGTGAAACAAAAGTCAGATATACGGGTTTCAAGTAAACAAAAGTGGCTTCGCGTCTTCTAATATGATAGAGCTTACTACACTAACGAGTTTGGGAAGACCCCACCCAATTATGTGGCCCCTAGTTGAAGAAAGTCGCGAATACGCGCTGGCTGGCTGGCTGGCTAGCTACCAGGAGTTCAGACTAGCATGTAGCAACTTCGCACCGCATTCTAAGTCACTCGCTTAGCCACTCAATTCGCTCAAGAGAGCGAGTGAGTGAGTGACAAAAAGAGAGCAGAGAGCATAAAGCCACCGCCGCCATTTTACCACATCTCGGCCACATCCCACCTCAGCCATTTTACATTTGGTCTACATACTAGAGATGTGCATATTTGTCTCTTTCCAGCAGATCTGTATTCCTATCTGTATTCTGGGCGAATACTCAAAAATAGCAACAAGAACTTCAGCTTGTTTTGAGTGTTTGGTTAATGTAACAAATGCTGTAAACTCTATAACAGTCTTGAACGAAAATTATGTCTGATAATTGATTTTATATTGCAATAAAAACAGACACCAACACCAACTCAAAATCAAAGGTAGATGTCGACACTGTATGATAATGTACGTTACAAACGTACGTTACGCGTTGAGCAGCAATGACCAACAGATGGGGCGAACCAAACTGACATTGAGAGCGTTGGATTGCTGATTGGACAACATACTATCATACATATGAGCACACTGTTATTGCTTATTATTCCATCGATGTGTGGAAGTTGGCGATCGGGTAATTTACCGGGCATTTGGATCAGATTACTAACAATACTAGAGGACTAAACCGCATAACCATTGCTTCAATATTGTTAGGAAGCTAAGATATGTATTCCGGGATCATAATCTCGAAATAGCTGTTTACAAGTTGAACATTAGTTCCTATTTATTAACATTCAGTGAATAGCAGATATAGCTGTTTACAAGTTGAACATTAGTTGGAGATAGAAAAACACCGAAGTAATAATCCAATGATTACGAATAATCACGTTCGTCACCTGAAAGTAAATGAAGGTAAAGCGAAAAAAAAAAGTACAATTCCAAATACGTTGCAACATTACTTACCTGATACCTAATACTTACCAACCTTGAATTGTATCCATAAAATTTATCTAGTAGTCATATGTTCACTCGCCAACCATAGAATTGCATCGGCACTTTTAATAGAACACATTTGTTTATTCGTTGCCATGATACGGCCCCATCCCCCCACACACGATTGATAAATACCCGAGACAGCTAGACATAGCATTTCATTTGTTTACCATCAAACCGTTCGAACGTCTTTCTACTTTAGTCCGAAAATTTATATTCGGTCAACCAAGTAAAATAAATAATTATGCTGATTAGGTAAGTGCCATATGTGTGTTGATACTGTATGCATACGAATATCTTCCCATTCAAAGGTTGAATTGACCTCAATTTGATCTAGAAGTATCAATGGAGGGCCGATTCGATTACTTCTGGATCACCCGGTGGCCATTCCGGGATCACAATCTCAGCCTAAACTCGAACTGGCTGTGTTTTTGCCAGGAGATCATGTTCTCAAGTTAGTCACTACTCTCCCGCTTATCTACGTGTCGAAATCTTCAATGAAAATAATTGACGCAAGATAATTTCCCAATAATTCCTGAAACTTAAACCATACAATATAAAATCAATGTCCCCACCTGCAGAAAACTTGATGCTCTATACAGGTTATCTATTCTATACGGATACGGGATAATTTTCATTCATAGTTCATTCATTTAATTTTAACCCGAAAAGCCGAAAAGTCATTTTTTGCTTCATGCTTGCTCTCACAAGCCCACAAGATTCTCTCGCGTAAAACCCAGGGCCTATCTCTTTCTGTGTGCTCGGCTGATGCCAACATGGCTGCCTATGAGAGATCTGGAAAAATACCACCGCACAGTGTCGACGTCTGGTGGCAACAGATCCAATCAACAGCGTTGTGAGGCAAATCACTCTCTAGCAGACTATAGCAGGCCCGAAGGCAGTTTTAAATTGTTGAAGATTGAATGAAAATTGTCACTCCATGTTATTTGACTACTTCAAACACGTTTTCCTGACCCTTACCTAACCATTGGTCATTGGTACATTTCGTGCATTTCTACTAGAACTTATCATGATAATGTAAAGTCATAATCAGACACAATTTTCGTTGAATGTTTTTTCACAATTTGCAAACAAACGTGCTACCCTATTACATGGAACGCATATTCGATACGGAAAAGTAAATTCTCATTCATAATTTTGATTTTGAAAGGGTGTTCGTTCCACCTGAAAATACATTATCATTCTCGCTGACACAATATGAGACAGCACACGCCGTCACAATGCCGTCAACGCGAAGGCTCGCTCTCACACGCACTCTCCGTTTCAATCCAGCCTCTCAGTGGCACACGATCCAAGGGTGCTCATACCCTGTTTGGCCGAAGCCGCGAATATTTGACTCTTTTTGACAGATAAAATTTGAACGTTGATTTGAACGTTTATTCGACACAAAACACGACAGGCACACGACATTCAGTTATTGGATGGCTAAAATATGTTTTCGGTCTGTTCGTCAAACCTGTCGGTACATGTCGGTTCGGTTACCTCAAAGTTACCTCAGTCAACGTTCGATGTTCGATGCCAGTATTGATAGTTGTTGAAGAGTGACAAGCAAAGCCTTAGTGTTCTGTCATTTATCTGGCAAAAAATGTGTAATATTTGAGCCCCGGACAAACAGTGTACGGCCACCTTAACTTAACTTTTCGCGCTGACACAATGACGAAGCACACGAAGCCCAATGCCGTCAACGCGAACGCTCGCTCTCACACGCACACACGCACAGTGGCACACGATCTAAGGGTGATCATACACTGTTTGGCCGAAGCCAAATATTAGACTCTTTTTGACAGATTAATTTCCAACGTTGATCAAATACATTCGACACGAAACACGACAGGCAAATATTCAGTCATTGGATGGCTAAAATATTGTTTCGGTCCTGTACATGGATTTCAGTCGATGTTCGATGTTTGCCAATATTGAATATTGAGACCTGAGTGACAAACAAAATAGACCTCCGGACAAACAGTGCACGGCCACCTTAACTCTCTCTCTCTCACACAATACATTCAACCGTACCCGGGATCATATTGAAGAGAGCAACTGCGTTGACCCTTTCCTGCTTCTGCGCACGATACGGTGCTCTACGCCAATCATTCACTGTGAATGTCAGCCGTTTTGTTGGCCGTCTCGTTGGACCATAGACGGAATGCGGCTGATTGCTGATTGCCGATTGCGCAATATATTATTACTCCGTGGCATAGAGTTATGAAAGAAATGATCTCGCGCTGTTTTTACTGGCTTATAAAATTAAAATTATGAATTAACTTAATTAACTTAATTCCGTATCAAATTAGTATGCTATTTAAATGAAAACATGGTGGAAATATCTCATACGAAAATTGTTCTTGAAGACAACTTGAAGATAATAGTTATAAAAGTTTCAGTAACAATGTTGGGTTATGTATAGACAAAATGGTGAAACAAAAGTCAGATATACGGGTTTCAAGTAAACAAAAGTGGCTTCGCGTCTTCTAATATGATAGAGCTTACTACACTAACGAGTTTGGGAAGACCCCACCCAATTATGTGGCCCCTAGTTGAAGAAAGTCGCGAATACGCGCTGGCTGGCTGGCTGGCTAGCTACCAGGAGTTCAGACTAGCATGTAGCAACTTCGCACCGCATTCTAAGTCACTCGCTTAGCCACTCAATTCGCTCAAGAGAACGAGTGAGTGAGTGACAAAAAGAGAGCAGAGAGCATAAAGCCACCGCCGCCATTTTACCACATCTCGGCCACATCCCACCTCAGCCATTTTACATTTGGTCTACATACTAGAGATGTGCATATTTGTCTCTTTCCAGCAGATCTGTATTCCTATCTGTATTCTGGGCGAATACTCAAAAATAGCAACAAGAACTTCAGCTTGTTTTGAGTGTTTGGTTAATGTAACAAATGCTGTAAACTCTATAACAGTCTTGAACGAAAATTATGTCTGATAATTGATTTTATATTGCAATAAAAACAGACACCAACACCAACTCAAAATCAAAGGTAGATGTCGACACTGTATGATAATGTACGTTACAAACGTACGTTACGCGTTGAGCAGCAATGACCAACAGATGGGGCGAACCAAACTGACATTGAGAGCGTTGGATTGCTGATTGGACAACATACTATCATACATATGAGCACACTGTTATTGCTTATTATTCCATCGATGTGTGGAAGTTGGCGATCGGGTAATTTACCGGGCATTTGGATCAGATTACTAACAATACTAGAGGACTAAACCGCATAACCATTGCTTCAATATTGTTAGGAAGCTAAGATATGTATTCCGGGATCATAATCTCGAAATAGCTGTTTACAAGTTGAACATTAGTTCCTATTTATTAACATTCAGTGAATAGCAGATATAGCTGTTTACAAGTTGAACATTAGTTGGAGATAGAAAAACACCGAAGTAATAATCCAATGATTACGAATAATCACGTTCGTCACCTGAAAGTAAATGAAGGTAAAGCGAAAAAAAAAGTACAATTCCAAATACGTTGCAACATTACTTACCTGATACCTAATACTTACCAACCTTGAATTGTATCCATAAAATTTATCTAGTAGTCATATGTTCACTCGCCAACCATAGAATTGCATCGGCACTTTTAATAGAACACATTTGTTTATTCGTTGCCATGATACGGCCCCATCCCCCCACACACGATTGATAAATACCCGAGACAGCTAGACATAGCATTTCATTTGTTTACCATCAAACCGTTCGAACGTCTTTCTACTTTAGTCCGAAAATTTATATTCGGTCAACCAAGTAAAATAAATAATTATGCTGATTAGGTAAGTGCCATATGTGTGTTGATACTGTATGCATACGAATATCTTCCCATTCAAAGGTTGAATTGACCTCAATTTGATCTAGAAGTATCAATGGAGGGCCGATTCGATTACTTCTGGATCACCCGGTGGCCATTCCGGGATCACAATCTCAGCCTAAACTCGAACTGGCTGTGTTTTTGCCAGGAGATCATGTTCTCAAGTTAGTCACTACTCTCCCGCTTATCTACGTGTCGAAATCTTCAATGAAAATAATTGACGCAAGATAATTTCCCAATAATTCCTGAAACTTAAACCATACAATATAAAATCAATGTCCCCACCTGCAGAAAACTTGATGCTCTATACAGGTTATCTATTCTATACGGATACGGGATAATTTTCATTCATAGTTCATTCATTTAATTTTAACCCGAAAAGCCGAAAAGTCATTTTTTGCTTCATGCTTGCTCTCACAAGCCCACAAGATTCTCTCGCGTAAAACCCAGGGCCTATCTCTTTCTGTGTGCTCGGCTGATGCCAACATGGCTGCCTATGAGAGATCTGGAAAAATACCACCGCACAGTGTCGACGTCTGGTGGCAACAGATCCAATCAACAGCGTTGTGAGGCAAATCACTCTCTAGCAGACTAGCAGGCCCGAAGGCAGTTTTAAATTGTTGAAGATTGAATGAAAATTGTCACTTCATGTTATTTGACTACTTCAAACACGTTTTCCTGACCCTTACCTAACCATTGGTCATTGGTACATTTCGTGCATTTCTACTAGAACTTATCATGATAATGTAAAGTCATAATCAGACACAATTTTCGTTGAATGTTTTTTCACAATTTGCAAACAAACGTGCTACCCTATTACATGGAACGCATATTCGATACGGAAAAGTAAATTCTCATTCATAATTTTGATTTTGAAAGGGTGTTCGTTCCACCTGAAAATACATTATCATTCTCGCTGACACAATATGAGACAGCACACGCCGTCACAATGCCGTCAACGCGAAGGCTCGCTCTCACACGCACTCTCCGTTTCAATCCAGCCTCTCAGTGGCACACGATCCAAGGGTGCTCATACCCTGTTTGGCCGAAGCCGCGAATATTTGACTCTTTTTGACAGATAAAATTTGAACGTTGATTTGAACGTTTATTCGACACAAAACACGACAGGCACACGACATTCAGTTATTGGATGGCTAAAATATGTTTTCGGTCTGTTCGTCAAACCTGTCGGTACATGTCGGTTCGGTTACCTCAAAGTTACCTCAGTCAACGTTCGATGTTCGATGCCAGTATTGATAGTTGTTGAAGAGTGACAAGCAAAGCCTTAGTGTTCTGTCATTTATCTGGCAAAAAATGTGTAATATGTGAGCCCCGGACAAACAGTGTACGGCCACCTTAACTTAACTTTTCGCGCTGACACAATGACGAAGCACACGAAGCCCAATGCCGTCAACGCGAACGCTCGCTCTCACACGCACACACGCACAGTGGCACACGATCTAAGGGTGATCATACACTGTTTGGCCGAAGCCAAATATTAGACTCTTTTTGACAGATTAATTTCCAACGTTGATCAAATACATTCGACACGAAACACGACAGGCAAATATTCAGTCATTGGATGGCTAAAATATTGTTTCGGTCCTGTACATGGATTTCAGTCGATGTTCGATGTTTGCCAATATTGAATATTGAGACCTGAGTGACAAACAAAATAGACCTCCGGACAAACAGTGCACGGCCACCTTAACTCTCTCTCTCTCACACAATACATTCAACCGTACCCGGGATCATATTGAAGAGAGCAACTGCGTTGACCCTTTCCTGCTTCTGCGCACGATACGGTGCTCTACGCCAATCATTCACTGTGAATGTCAGCCGTTTTGTTGGCCGTCTCGTTGGACCATAGACGGAATGCGGCTGATTGCTGATTGCCGATTGCGCAATATATTATTACTCCGTGGCATAGAGTTATGAAAGAAATGATCTCGCGCTGTTTTTACTGGCTTATAAAATTAAAATTATGAATTAACTTAATTAACTTAATTCCGTATCAAATTAGTATGCTATTTAAATGAAAACATGGTGGAAATATCTCATACGAAAATTGTTCTTGAAGACAACTTGAAGATAATAGTTATAAAAGTTTCAGTAACAATGTTGGGTTATGTATAGACAAAATGGTGAAACAAAAGTCAGATATACGGGTTTCAAGTAAACAAAAGTGGCTTCGCGTCTTCTAATATGATAGAGCTTACTACACTAACGAGTTTGGGAAGACCCCACCCAATTATGTGGCCCCTAGTTGAAGAAAGTCGCGAATACGCGCTGGCTGGCTGGCTGGCTAGCTACCAGGAGTTCAGACTAGCATGTAGCAACTTCGCACCGCATTCTAAGTCACTCGCTTAGCCACTCAATTCGCTCAAGAGAGCGAGTGAGTGAGTGACAAAAAGAGAGCAGAGAGCATAAAGCCACCGCCGCCATTTTACCACATCTCGGCCACATCCCACCTCAGCCATTTTACATTTGGTCTACATACTAGAGATGTGCATATTTGTCTCTTTCCAGCAGATCTGTATTCCTATCTGTATTCTGGGCGAATACTCAAAAATAGCAACAAGAACTTCAGCTTGTTTTGAGTGTTTGGTTAATGTAACAAATGCTGTAAACTCTATAACAGTCTTGAACGAAAATTATGTCTGATAATTGATTTTATATTGCAATAAAAACAGACACCAACACCAACTCAAAATCAAAGGTAGATGTCGACACTGTATGATAATGTACGTTACAAACGTACGTTACGCGTTGAGCAGCAATGACCAACAGATGGGGCGAACCAAACTGACATTGAGAGCGTTGGATTGCTGATTGGACAACATACTATCATACATATGAGCACACTGTTATTGCTTATTATTCCATCGATGTGTGGAAGTTGGCGATCGGGTAATTTACCGGGCATTTGGATCAGATTACTAACAATACTAGAGGACTAAACCGCATAACCATTGCTTCAATATTGTTAGGAAGCTAAGATATGTATTCCGGGATCATAATCTCGAAATAGCTGTTTACAAGTTGAACATTAGTTCCTATTTATTAACATTCAGTGAATAGCAGATATAGCTGTTTACAAGTTGAACATTAGTTGGAGATAGAAAAACACCGAAGTAATAATCCAATGATTACGAATAATCACGTTCGTCACCTGAAAGTAAATGAAGGTAAAGCGAAAAAAAAAGTACAATTCCAAATACGTTGCAACATTACTTACCTGATACCTAATACTTACCAACCTTGAATTGTATCCATAAAATTTATCTAGTAGTCATATGTTCACTCGCCAACCATAGAATTGCATCGGCACTTTTAATAGAACACATTTGTTTATTCGTTGCCATGATACGGCCCCATCCCCCCACACACGATTGATAAATACCCGAGACAGCTAGACATAGCATTTCATTTGTTTACCATCAAACCGTTCGAACGTCTTTCTACTTTAGTCCGAAAATTTATATTCGGTCAACCAAGTAAAATAAATAATTATGCTGATTAGGTAAGTGCCATATGTGTGTTGATACTGTATGCATACGAATATCTTCCCATTCAAAGGTTGAATTGACCTCAATTTGATCTAGAAGTATCAATGGAGGGCCGATTCGATTACTTCTGGATCACCCGGTGGCCATTCCGGGATCACAATCTCAGCCTAAACTCGAACTGGCTGTGTTTTTGCCAGGAGATCATGTTCTCAAGTTAGTCACTACTCTCCCGCTTATCTACGTGTCGAAATCTTCAATGAAAATAATTGACGCAAGATAATTTCCCAATAATTCCTGAAACTTAAACCATACAATATAAAATCAATGTCCCCACCTGCAGAAAACTTGATGCTCTATACAGGTTATCTATTCTATACGGATACGGGATAATTTTCATTCATAGTTCATTCATTTAATTTTAACCCGAAAAGCCGAAAAGTCATTTTTTGCTTCATGCTTGCTCTCACAAGCCCACAAGATTCTCTCGCGTAAAACCCAGGGCCTATCTCTTTCTGTGTGCTCGGCTGATGCCAACATGGCTGCCTATGAGAGATCTGGAAAAATACCACCGCACAGTGTCGACGTCTGGTGGCAACAGATCCAATCAACAGCGTTGTGAGGCAAATCACTCTCTAGCAGACTAGCAGGCCCGAAGGCAGTTTTAAATTGTTGAAGATTGAATGAAAATTGTCACTCCATGTTATTTGACTACTTCAAACACGTTTTCCTGACCCTTACCTAACCATTGGTCATTGGTACATTTCGTGCATTTCTACTAGAACTTATCATGATAATGTAAAGTCATAATCAGACACAATTTTCGTTGAATGTTTTTTCACAATTTGCAAACAAACGTGCTACCCTATTACATGGAACGCATATTCGATACGGAAAAGTAAATTCTCATTCATAATTTTGATTTTGAAAGGGTGTTCGTTCCACCTGAAAATACATTATCATTCTCGCTGACACAATATGAGACAGCACACGCCGTCACAATGCCGTCAACGCGAAGGCTCGCTCTCACACGCACTCTCCGTTTCAATCCAGCCTCTCAGTGGCACACGATCCAAGGGTGCTCATACCCTGTTTGGCCGAAGCCGCGAATATTTGACTCTTTTTGACAGATAAAATTTGAACGTTGATTTGAACGTTTATTCGACACAAAACACGACAGGCACACGACATTCAGTTATTGGATGGCTAAAATATGTTTTCGGTCTGTTCGTCAAACCTGTCGGTACATGTCGGTTCGGTTACCTCAAAGTTACCTCAGTCAACGTTCGATGTTCGATGCCAGTATTGATAGTTGTTGAAGAGTGACAAGCAAAGCCTTAGTGTTCTGTCATTTATCTGGCAAAAAATGTGTAATATTTGAGCCCCGGACAAACAGTGTACGGCCACCTTAACTTAACTTTTCGCGCTGACACAATGACGAAGCACACGAAGCCCAATGCCGTCAACGCGAACGCTCGCTCTCACACGCACACACGCACAGTGGCACACGATCTAAGGGTGATCATACACTGTTTGGCCGAAGCCAAATATTAGACTCTTTTTGACAGATTAATTTCCAACGTTGATCAAATACATTCGACACGAAACACGACAGGCAAATATTCAGTCATTGGATGGCTAAAATATTGTTTCGGTCCTGTACATGGATTTCAGTCGATGTTCGATGTTTGCCAATATTGAATATTGAGACCTGAGTGACAAACAAAATAGACCTCCGGACAAACAGTGCACGGCCACCTTAACTCTCTCTCTCTCACACAATACATTCAACCGTACCCGGGATCATATTGAAGAGAGCAACTGCGTTGACCCTTTCCTGCTTCTGCGCACGATACGGTGCTCTACGCCAATCATTCACTGTGAATGTCAGCCGTTTTGTTGGCCGTCTCGTTGGACCATAGACGGAATGCGGCTGATTGCTGATTGCCGATTGCGCAATATATTATTACTCCGTGGCATAGAGTTATGAAAGAAATGATCTCGCGCTGTTTTTACTGGCTTATAAAATTAAAATTATGAATTAACTTAATTAACTTAATTCCGTATCAAATTAGTATGCTATTTAAATGAAAACATGGTGGAAATATCTCATACGAAAATTGTTCTTGAAGACAACTTGAAGATAATAGTTATAAAAGTTTCAGTAACAATGTTGGGTTATGTATAGACAAAATGGTGAAACAAAAGTCAGATATACGGGTTTCAAGTAAACAAAAGTGGCTTCGCGTCTTCTAATATGATAGAGCTTACTACACTAACGAGTTTGGGAAGACCCCACCCAATTATGTGGCCCCTAGTTGAAGAAAGTCGCGAATACGCGCTGGCTGGCTGGCTGGCTAGCTACCAGGAGTTCAGACTAGCATGTAGCAACTTCGCACCGCATTCTAAGTCACTCGCTTAGCCACTCAATTCGCTCAAGAGAGCGAGTGAGTGAGTGACAAAAAGAGAGCAGAGAGCATAAAGCCACCGCCGCCATTTTACCACATCTCGGCCACATCCCACCTCAGCCATTTTACATTTGGTCTACATACTAGAGATGTGCATATTTGTCTCTTTCCAGCAGATCTGTATTCCTATCTGTATTCTGGGCGAATACTCAAAAATAGCAACAAGAACTTCAGCTTGTTTTGAGTGTTTGGTTAATGTAACAAATGCTGTAAACTCTATAACAGTCTTGAACGAAAATTATGTCTGATAATTGATTTTATATTGCAATAAAAACAGACACCAACACCAACTCAAAATCAAAGGTAGATGTCGACACTGTATGATAATGTACGTTACAAACGTACGTTACGCGTTGAGCAGCAATGACCAACAGATGGGGCGAACCAAACTGACATTGAGAGCGTTGGATTGCTGATTGGACAACATACTATCATACATATGAGCACACTGTTATTGCTTATTATTCCATCGATGTGTGGAAGTTGGCGATCGGGTAATTTACCGGGCATTTGGATCAGATTACTAACAATACTAGAGGACTAAACCGCATAACCATTGCTTCAATATTGTTAGGAAGCTAAGATATGTATTCCGGGATCATAATCTCGAAATAGCTGTTTACAAGTTGAACATTAGTTCCTATTTATTAACATTCAGTGAATAGCAGATATAGCTGTTTACAAGTTGAACATTAGTTGGAGATAGAAAAACACCGAAGTAATAATCCAATGATTACGAATAATCACGTTCGTCACCTGAAAGTAAATGAAGGTAAAGCGAAAAAAAAAAGTACAATTCCAAATACGTTGCAACATTACTTACCTGATACCTAATACTTACCAACCTTGAATTGTATCCATAAAATTTATCTAGTAGTCATATGTTCACTCGCCAACCATAGAATTGCATCGGCACTTTTAATAGAACACATTTGTTTATTCGTTGCCATGATACGGCCCCATCCCCCCACACACGATTGATAAATACCCGAGACAGCTAGACATAGCATTTCATTTGTTTACCATCAAACCGTTCGAACGTCTTTCTACTTTAGTCCGAAAATTTATATTCGGTCAACCAAGTAAAATAAATAATTATGCTGATTAGGTAAGTGCCATATGTGTGTTGATACTGTATGCATACGAATATCTTCCCATTCAAAGGTTGAATTGACCTCAATTTGATCTAGAAGTATCAATGGAGGGCCGATTCGATTACTTCTGGATCACCCGGTGGCCATTCCGGGATCACAATCTCAGCCTAAACTCGAACTGGCTGTGTTTTTGCCAGGAGATCATGTTCTCAAGTTAGTCACTACTCTCCCGCTTATCTACGTGTCGAAATCTTCAATGAAAATAATTGACGCAAGATAATTTCCCAATAATTCCTGAAACTTAAACCATACAATATAAAATCAATGTCCCCACCTGCAGAAAACTTGATGCTCTATACAGGTTATCTATTCTATACGGATACGGGATAATTTTCATTCATAGTTCATTCATTTAATTTTAACCCGAAAAGCCGAAAAGTCATTTTTTGCTTCATGCTTGCTCTCACAAGCCCACAAGATTCTCTCGCGTAAAACCCAGGGCCTATCTCTTTCTGTGTGCTCGGCTGATGCCAACATGGCTGCCTATGAGAGATCTGGAAAAATACCACCGCACAGTGTCGACGTCTGGTGGCAACAGATCCAATCAACAGCGTTGTGAGGCAAATCACTCTCTAGCAGACTAGCAGGCCCGAAGGCAGTTTTAAATTGTTGAAGATTGAATGAAAATTGTCACTCCATGTTATTTGACTACTTCAAACACGTTTTCCTGACCCTTACCTAACCATTGGTCATTGGTACATTTCGTGCATTTCTACTAGAACTTATCATGATAATGTAAAGTCATAATCAGACACAATTTTCGTTGAATGTTTTTTCACAATTTGCAAACAAACGTGCTACCCTATTACATGGAACGCATATTCGATACGGAAAAGTAAATTCTCATTCATAATTTTGATTTTGAAAGGGTGTTCGTTCCACCTGAAAATACATTATCATTCTCGCTGACACAATATGAGACAGCACACGCCGTCACAATGCCGTCAACGCGAAGGCTCGCTCTCACACGCACTCTCCGTTTCAATCCAGCCTCTCAGTGGCACACGATCCAAGGGTGCTCATACCCTGTTTGGCCGAAGCCGCGAATATTTGACTCTTTTTGACAGATAAAATTTGAACGTTGATTTGAACGTTTATTCGACACAAAACACGACAGGCACACGACATTCAGTTATTGGATGGCTAAAATATGTTTTCGGTCTGTTCGTCAAACCTGTCGGTACATGTCGGTTCGGTTACCTCAAAGTTACCTCAGTCAACGTTCGATGTTCGATGCCAGTATTGATAGTTGTTGAAGAGTGACAAGCAAAGCCTTAGTGTTCTGTCATTTATCTGGCAAAAAATGTGTAATATTTGAGCCCCGGACAAACAGTGTACGGCCACCTTAACTTAACTTTTCGCGCTGACACAATGACGAAGCACACGAAGCCCAATGCCGTCAACGCGAACGCTCGCTCTCACACGCACACACGCACAGTGGCACACGATCTAAGGGTGATCATACACTGTTTGGCCGAAGCCAAATATTAGACTCTTTTTGACAGATTAATTTCCAACGTTGATCAAATACATTCGACACGAAACACGACAGGCAAATATTCAGTCATTGGATGGCTAAAATATTGTTTCGGTCCTGTACATGGATTTCAGTCGATGTTCGATGTTTGCCAATATTGAATATTGAGACCTGAGTGACAAACAAAATAGACCTCCGGACAAACAGTGCACGGCCACCTTAACTCTCTCTCTCTCACACAATACATTCAACCGTACCCGGGATCATATTGAAGAGAGCAACTGCGTTGACCCTTTCCTGCTTCTGCGCACGATACGGTGCTCTACGCCAATCATTCACTGTGAATGTCAGCCGTTTTGTTGGCCGTCTCGTTGGACCATAGACGGAATGCGGCTGATTGCTGATTGCCGATTGCGCAATATATTATTACTCCGTGGCATAGAGTTATGAAAGAAATGATCTCGCGCTGTTTTTACTGGCTTATAAAATTAAAATTATGAATTAACTTAATTAACTTAATTCCGTATCAAATTAGTATGCTATTTAAATGAAAACATGGTGGAAATATCTCATACGAAAATTGTTCTTGAAGACAACTTGAAGATAATAGTTATAAAAGTTTCAGTAACAATGTTGGGTTATGTATAGACAAAATGGTGAAACAAAAGTCAGATATACGGGTTTCAAGTAAACAAAAGTGGCTTCGCGTCTTCTAATATGATAGAGCTTACTACACTAACGAGTTTGGGAAGACCCCACCCAATTATGTGGCCCCTAGTTGAAGAAAGTCGCGAATACGCGCTGGCTGGCTGGCTGGCTAGCTACCAGGAGTTCAGACTAGCATGTAGCAACTTCGCACCGCATTCTAAGTCACTCGCTTAGCCACTCAATTCGCTCAAGAGAGCGAGTGAGTGAGTGACAAAAAGAGAGCAGAGAGCATAAAGCCACCGCCGCCATTTTACCACATCTCGGCCACATCCCACCTCAGCCATTTTACATTTGGTCTACATACTAGAGATGTGCATATTTGTCTCTTTCCAGCAGATCTGTATTCCTATCTGTATTCTGGGCGAATACTCAAAAATAGCAACAAGAACTTCAGCTTGTTTTGAGTGTTTGGTTAATGTAACAAATGCTGTAAACTCTATAACAGTCTTGAACGAAAATTATGTCTGATAATTGATTTTATATTGCAATAAAAACAGACACCAACACCAACTCAAAATCAAAGGTAGATGTCGACACTGTATGATAATGTACGTTACAAACGTACGTTACGCGTTGAGCAGCAATGACCAACAGATGGGGCGAACCAAACTGACATTGAGAGCGTTGGATTGCTGATTGGACAACATACTATCATACATATGAGCACACTGTTATTGCTTATTATTCCATCGATGTGTGGAAGTTGGCGATCGGGTAATTTACCGGGCATTTGGATCAGATTACTAACAATACTAGAGGACTAAACCGCATAACCATTGCTTCAATATTGTTAGGAAGCTAAGATATGTATTCCGGGATCATAATCTCGAAATAGCTGTTTACAAGTTGAACATTAGTTCCTATTTATTAACATTCAGTGAATAGCAGATATAGCTGTTTACAAGTTGAACATTAGTTGGAGATAGAAAAACACCGAAGTAATAATCCAATGATTACGAATAATCACGTTCGTCACCTGAAAGTAAATGAAGGTAAAGCGAAAAAAAAAAGTACAATTCCAAATACGTTGCAACATTACTTACCTGATACCTAATACTTACCAACCTTGAATTGTATCCATAAAATTTATCTAGTAGTCATATGTTCACTCGCCAACCATAGAATTGCATCGGCACTTTTAATAGAACACATTTGTTTATTCGTTGCCATGATACGGCCCCATCCCCCCACACACGATTGATAAATACCCGAGACAGCTAGACATAGCATTTCATTTGTTTACCATCAAACCGTTCGAACGTCTTTCTACTTTAGTCCGAAAATTTATATTCGGTCAACCAAGTAAAATAAATAATTATGCTGATTAGGTAAGTGCCATATGTGTGTTGATACTGTATGCATACGAATATCTTCCCATTCAAAGGTTGAATTGACCTCAATTTGATCTAGAAGTATCAATGGAGGGCCGATTCGATTACTTCTGGATCACCCGGTGGCCATTCCGGGATCACAATCTCAGCCTAAACTCGAACTGGCTGTGTTTTTGCCAGGAGATCATGTTCTCAAGTTAGTCACTACTCTCCCGCTTATCTACGTGTCGAAATCTTCAATGAAAATAATTGACGCAAGATAATTTCCCAATAATTCCTGAAACTTAAACCATACAATATAAAATCAATGTCCCCACCTGCAGAAAACTTGATGCTCTATACAGGTTATCTATTCTATACGGATACGGGATAATTTTCATTCATAGTTCATTCATTTAATTTTAACCCGAAAAGCCGAAAAGTCATTTTTTGCTTCATGCTTGCTCTCACAAGCCCACAAGATTCTCTCGCGTAAAACCCAGGGCCTATCTCTTTCTGTGTGCTCGGCTGATGCCAACATGGCTGCCTATGAGAGATCTGGAAAAATACCACCGCACAGTGTCGACGTCTGGTGGCAACAGATCCAATCAACAGCGTTGTGAGGCAAATCACTCTCTAGCAGACTAGCAGGCCCGAAGGCAGTTTTAAATTGTTGAAGATTGAATGAAAATTGTCACTCCATGTTATTTGACTACTTCAAACACGTTTTCCTGACCCTTACCTAACCATTGGTCATTGGTACATTTTGTGCATTTCTACTAGAACTTATCATGATAATGTAAAGTCATAATCAGACACAATTTTCGTTGAATGTTTTTTCACAATTTGCAAACAAACGTGCTACCCTATTACATGGAACGCATATTCGATACGGAAAAGTAAATTCTCATTCATAATTTTGATTTTGAAAGGGTGTTCGTTCCACCTGAAAATACATTATCATTCTCGCTGACACAATATGAGACAGCACACGCCGTCACAATGCCGTCAACGCGAAGGCTCGCTCTCACACGCACTCTCCGTTTCAATCCAGCCTCTCAGTGGCACACGATCCAAGGGTGCTCATACCCTGTTTGGCCGAAGCCGCGAATATTTGACTCTTTTTGACAGATAAAATTTGAACGTTGATTTGAACGTTTATTCGACACAAAACACGACAGGCACACGACATTCAGTTATTGGATGGCTAAAATATGTTTTCGGTCTGTTCGTCAAACCTGTCGGTACATGTCGGTTCGGTTACCTCAAAGTTACCTCAGTCAACGTTCGATGTTCGATGCCAGTATTGATAGTTGTTGAAGAGTGACAAGCAAAGCCTTAGTGTTCTGTCATTTATCTGGCAAAAAATGTGTAATATTTGAGCCCCGGACAAACAGTGTACGGCCACCTTAACTTAACTTTTCGCGCTGACACAATGACGAAGCACACGAAGCCCAATGCCGTCAACGCGAACGCTCGCTCTCACACGCACACACGCACAGTGGCACACGATCTAAGGGTGATCATACACTGTTTGGCCGAAGCCAAATATTAGACTCTTTTTGACAGATTAATTTCCAACGTTGATCAAATACATTCGACACGAAACACGACAGGCAAATATTCAGTCATTGGATGGCTAAAATATTGTTTCGGTCCTGTACATGGATTTCAGTCGATGTTCGATGTTTGCCAATATTGAATATTGAGACCTGAGTGACAAACAAAATAGACCTCCGGACAAACAGTGCACGGCCACCTTAACTCTCTCTCTCTCACACAATACATTCAACCGTACCCGGGATCATATTGAAGAGAGCAACTGCGTTGACCCTTTCCTGCTTCTGCGCACGATACGGTGCTCTACGCCAATCATTCACTGTGAATGTCAGCCGTTTTGTTGGCCGTCTCGTTGGACCATAGACGGAATGCGGCTGATTGCTGATTGCCGATTGCGCAATATATTATTACTCCGTGGCATAGAGTTATGAAAGAAATGATCTCGCGCTGTTTTTACTGGCTTATAAAATTAAAATTATGAATTAACTTAATTAACTTAATTCCGTATCAAATTAGTATGCTATTTAAATGAAAACATGGTGGAAATATCTCATACGAAAATTGTTCTTGAAGACAACTTGAAGATAATAGTTATAAAAGTTTCAGTAACAATGTTGGGTTATGTATAGACAAAATGGTGAAACAAAAGTCAGATATACGGGTTTCAAGTAAACAAAAGTGGCTTCGCGTCTTCTAATATGATAGAGCTTACTACACTAACGAGTTTGGGAAGACCCCACCCAATTATGTGGCCCCTAGTTGAAGAAAGTCGCGAATACGCGCTGGCTGGCTGGCTGGCTAGCTACCAGGAGTTCAGACTAGCATGTAGCAACTTCGCACCGCATTCTAAGTCACTCGCTTAGCCACTCAATTCGCTCAAGAGAGCGAGTGAGTGAGTGACAAAAAGAGAGCAGAGAGCATAAAGCCACCGCCGCCATTTTACCACATCTCGGCCACATCCCACCTCAGCCATTTTACATTTGGTCTACATACTAGAGATGTGCATATTTGTCTCTTTCCAGCAGATCTGTATTCCTATCTGTATTCTGGGCGAATACTCAAAAATAGCAACAAGAACTTCAGCTTGTTTTGAGTGTTTGGTTAATGTAACAAATGCTGTAAACTCTATAACAGTCTTGAACGAAAATTATGTCTGATAATTGATTTTATATTGCAATAAAAACAGACACCAACACCAACTCAAAATCAAAGGTAGATGTCGACACTGTATGATAATGTACGTTACAAACGTACGTTACGCGTTGAGCAGCAATGACCAACAGATGGGGCGAACCAAACTGACATTGAGAGCGTTGGATTGCTGATTGGACAACATACTATCATACATATGAGCACACTGTTATTGCTTATTATTCCATCGATGTGTGGAAGTTGGCGATCGGGTAATTTACCGGGCATTTGGATCAGATTACTAACAATACTAGAGGACTAAACCGCATAACCATTGCTTCAATATTGTTAGGAAGCTAAGATATGTATTCCGGGATCATAATCTCGAAATAGCTGTTTACAAGTTGAACATTAGTTCCTATTTATTAACATTCAGTGAATAGCAGATATAGCTGTTTACAAGTTGAACATTAGTTGGAGATAGAAAAACACCGAAGTAATAATCCAATGATTACGAATAATCACGTTCGTCACCTGAAAGTAAATGAAGGTAAAGCGAAAAAAAAAAGTACAATTCCAAATACGTTGCAACATTACTTACCTGATACCTAATACTTACCAACCTTGAATTGTATCCATAAAATTTATCTAGTAGTCATATGTTCACTCGCCAACCATAGAATTGCATCGGCACTTTTAATAGAACACATTTGTTTATTCGTTGCCATGATACGGCCCCATCCCCCCACACACGATTGATAAATACCCGAGACAGCTAGACATAGCATTTCATTTGTTTACCATCAAACCGTTCGAACGTCTTTCTACTTTAGTCCGAAAATTTATATTCGGTCAACCAAGTAAAATAAATAATTATGCTGATTAGGTAAGTGCCATATGTGTGTTGATACTGTATGCATACGAATATCTTCCCATTCAAAGGTTGAATTGACCTCAATTTGATCTAGAAGTATCAATGGAGGGCCGATTCGATTACTTCTGGATCACCCGGTGGCCATTCCGGGATCACAATCTCAGCCTAAACTCGAACTGGCTGTGTTTTTGCCAGGAGATCATGTTCTCAAGTTAGTCACTACTCTCCCGCTTATCTACGTGTCGAAATCTTCAATGAAAATAATTGACGCAAGATAATTTCCCAATAATTCCTGAAACTTAAACCATACAATATAAAATCAATGTCCCCACCTGCAGAAAACTTGATGCTCTATACAGGTTATCTATTCTATACGGATACGGGATAATTTTCATTCATAGTTCATTCATTTAATTTTAACCCGAAAAGCCGAAAAGTCATTTTTTGCTTCATGCTTGCTCTCACAAGCCCACAAGATTCTCTCGCGTAAAACCCAGGGCCTATCTCTTTCTGTGTGCTCGGCTGATGCCAACATGGCTGCCTATGAGAGATCTGGAAAAATACCACCGCACAGTGTCGACGTCTGGTGGCAACAGATCCAATCAACAGCGTTGTGAGGCAAATCACTCTCTAGCAGACTAGCAGGCCCGAAGGCAGTTTTAAATTGTTGAAGATTGAATGAAAATTGTCACTCCATGTTATTTGACTACTTCAAACACGTTTTCCTGACCCTTACCTAACCATTGGTCATTGGTACATTTCGTGCATTTCTACTAGAACTTATCATGATAATGTAAAGTCATAATCAGACACAATTTTCGTTGAATGTTTTTTCACAATTTGCAAACAAACGTGCTACCCTATTACATGGAACGCATATTCGATACGGAAAAGTAAATTCTCATTCATAATTTTGATTTTGAAAGGGTGTTCGTTCCACCTGAAAATACATTATCATTCTCGCTGACACAATATGAGACAGCACACGCCGTCACAATGCCGTCAACGCGAAGGCTCGCTCTCACACGCACTCTCCGTTTCAATCCAGCCTCTCAGTGGCACACGATCCAAGGGTGCTCATACCCTGTTTGGCCGAAGCCGCGAATATTTGACTCTTTTTGACAGATAAAATTTGAACGTTGATTTGAACGTTTATTCGACACAAAACACGACAGGCACACGACATTCAGTTATTGGATGGCTAAAATATGTTTTCGGTCTGTTCGTCAAACCTGTCGGTACATGTCGGTTCGGTTACCTCAAAGTTACCTCAGTCAACGTTCGATGTTCGATGCCAGTATTGATAGTTGTTGAAGAGTGACAAGCAAAGCCTTAGTGTTCTGTCATTTATCTGGCAAAAAATGTGTAATATTTGAGCCCCGGACAAACAGTGTACGGCCACCTTAACTTAACTTTTCGCGCTGACACAATGACGAAGCACACGAAGCCCAATGCCGTCAACGCGAACGCTCGCTCTCACACGCACACACGCACAGTGGCACACGATCTAAGGGTGATCATACACTGTTTGGCCGAAGCCAAATATTAGACTCTTTTTGACAGATTAATTTCCAACGTTGATCAAATACATTCGACACGAAACACGACAGGCAAATATTCAGTCATTGGATGGCTAAAATATTGTTTCGGTCCTGTACATGGATTTCAGTCGATGTTCGATGTTTGCCAATATTGAATATTGAGACCTGAGTGACAAACAAAATAGACCTCCGGACAAACAGTGCACGGCCACCTTAACTCTCTCTCTCTCACACAATACATTCAACCGTACCCGGGATCATATTGAAGAGAGCAACTGCGTTGACCCTTTCCTGCTTCTGCGCACGATACGGTGCTCTACGCCAATCATTCACTGTGAATGTCAGCCGTTTTGTTGGCCGTCTCGTTGGACCATAGACGGAATGCGGCTGATTGCTGATTGCCGATTGCGCAATATATTATTACTCCGTGGCATAGAGTTATGAAAGAAATGATCTCGCGCTGTTTTTACTGGCTTATAAAATTAAAATTATGAATTAACTTAATTAACTTAATTCCGTATCAAATTAGTATGCTATTTAAATGAAAACATGGTGGAAATATCTCATACGAAAATTGTTCTTGAAGACAACTTGAAGATAATAGTTATAAAAGTTTCAGTAACAATGTTGGGTTATGTATAGACAAAATGGTGAAACAAAAGTCAGATATACGGGTTTCAAGTAAACAAAAGTGGCTTCGCGTCTTCTAATATGATAGAGCTTACTACACTAACGAGTTTGGGAAGACCCCACCCAATTATGTGGCCCCTAGTTGAAGAAAGTCGCGAATACGCGCTGGCTGGCTGGCTGGCTAGCTACCAGGAGTTCAGACTAGCATGTAGCAACTTCGCACCGCATTCTAAGTCACTCGCTTAGCCACTCAATTCGCTCAAGAGAGCGAGTGAGTGAGTGACAAAAAGAGAGCAGAGAGCATAAAGCCACCGCCGCCATTTTACCACATCTCGGCCACATCCCACCTCAGCCATTTTACATTTGGTCTACATACTAGAGATGTGCATATTTGTCTCTTTCCAGCAGATCTGTATTCCTATCTGTATTCTGGGCGAATACTCAAAAATAGCAACAAGAACTTCAGCTTGTTTTGAGTGTTTGGTTAATGTAACAAATGCTGTAAACTCTATAACAGTCTTGAACGAAAATTATGTCTGATAATTGATTTTATATTGCAATAAAAACAGACACCAACACCAACTCAAAATCAAAGGTAGATGTCGACACTGTATGATAATGTACGTTACAAACGTACGTTACGCGTTGAGCAGCAATGACCAACAGATGGGGCGAACCAAACTGACATTGAGAGCGTTGGATTGCTGATTGGACAACATACTATCATACATATGAGCACACTGTTATTGCTTATTATTCCATCGATGTGTGGAAGTTGGCGATCGGGTAATTTACCGGGCATTTGGATCAGATTACTAACAATACTAGAGGACTAAACCGCATAACCATTGCTTCAATATTGTTAGGAAGCTAAGATATGTATTCCGGGATCATAATCTCGAAATAGCTGTTTACAAGTTGAACATTAGTTCCTATTTATTAACATTCAGTGAATAGCAGATATAGCTGTTTACAAGTTGAACATTAGTTGGAGATAGAAAAACACCGAAGTAATAATCCAATGATTACGAATAATCACGTTCGTCACCTGAAAGTAAATGAAGGTAAAGCGAAAAAAAAAAGTACAATTCCAAATACGTTGCAACATTACTTACCTGATACCTAATACTTACCAACCTTGAATTGTATCCATAAAATTTATCTAGTAGTCATATGTTCACTCGCCAACCATAGAATTGCATCGGCACTTTTAATAGAACACATTTGTTTATTCGTTGCCATGATACGGCCCCATCCCCCCACACACGATTGATAAATACCCGAGACAGCTAGACATAGCATTTCATTTGTTTACCATCAAACCGTTCGAACGTCTTTCTACTTTAGTCCGAAAATTTATATTCGGTCAACCAAGTAAAATAAATAATTATGCTGATTAGGTAAGTGCCATATGTGTGTTGATACTGTATGCATACGAATATCTTCCCATTCAAAGGTTGAATTGACCTCAATTTGATCTAGAAGTATCAATGGAGGGCCGATTCGATTACTTCTGGATCACCCGGTGGCCATTCCGGGATCACAATCTCAGCCTAAACTCGAACTGGCTGTGTTTTTGCCAGGAGATCATGTTCTCAAGTTAGTCACTACTCTCCCGCTTATCTACGTGTCGAAATCTTCAATGAAAATAATTGACGCAAGATAATTTCCCAATAATTCCTGAAACTTAAACCATACAATATAAAATCAATGTCCCCACCTGCAGAAAACTTGATGCTCTATACAGGTTATCTATTCTATACGGATACGGGATAATTTTCATTCATAGTTCATTCATTTAATTTTAACCCGAAAAGCCGAAAAGTCATTTTTTGCTTCATGCTTGCTCTCACAAGCCCACAAGATTCTCTCGCGTAAAACCCAGGGCCT
>NW_026599662.1:31884-34000 GCF_029784135.1 Toxorhynchites rutilus septentrionalis | reverse complement strand
ATGAAAAAAGAGAGAAGCCGCCAGCGCGGCAGCACTAAGCTACCACGGTGGGACTTCTCTCTTACGGAACACGACGCACCCGGGCAAGACTGCGCAAGCTACTGTGCCGCACCGATGCTGATGGGGCATTGTTACACGTACTGCGAGTTGGCTTGCGCAGTGAGAAATTAAACAAACTGTTGCGCTGTTGTGTGCTGTATGCTGGGGGGACATGGACGCTTTCTGGGACTTGGTGTTATTGCCGACGGAGGCAGTGTTATACACACTGCGTACTGCGGGCGTTGGCAGCGCTGTTGTGTGTTGTGTTGTGCACTTGAGACTTGTTGTTCCGGGGCATGCAATGATTTCACACACACGCACGATTGCATATTACCAGGCGCAAAGTGATTTAATGAAAAAAGAGAGAAGTCACCACACACGGGCAGCACACTAGGCTACCACAGTGGGACTTCTCTCCAACGACACTCGACACTCACAACGCACAACGCACACCGCACAACACACGACGCAGCGCAGCGCAGTTCACCCGACAGGGGGCATCGCCGCGCAGTAAGCTTACAACGCACCCATTGGATAGCGCATCGCACTTGACACTTTGCACTTTTCCGGACTTGTAATTTATTTCATCATGCTGCAGCACACGCGATTGCATACTTTCAGGCGCAAAACGATTTAATGAAAAAAGAGAGAAGCCACCACGTGCAGCACTAAGCCGCCGTAGGACTTCTCTCTTACAACACAACACAACACAACACACGCGCCGCAGTGCAAGCATGTTCGCCCAACGGGCATCACCACCCATCGAACAAACAGCCACACTAGGGCAACCTCCAAGCAAGGGTAGTCTGAGAGGATCGAAATGTACACCTCTCTGCAACTCGCAACTCCCAGCCTGTAAACCTATCGTTTGTAGGAGGTCCTCAGGTATCGAAATCATATCTTGATGCTTTGCAGCACCACCAGCGTTCCAGTATCTCAGTATACTTGCCGAGTGGTGCCGCGCCAAAGGCTTCGTCTTGAGGTAAGATAAGATGCCAACATGGAATCACGCTAGCAAGTCTGCGGGTTTGCTGCCATACGACCAACGACCACCTATGGGAGGACACTATCAGCTCGGTTTGGTTACGACCTTAGAGCGTTCAGGCATAATCCAACGAACGTAGCGTTATACCAAAGTCCGGTCGAACTAGTATTGAGCCAGTGGTTCGTACCTGTGGTTCCTCTCGTACTGCACAGGAATTCCGTTTAAGATAGCGCGTTCGCACACCAGGAGGGTAAAACTAACCTGTCTCACGACGGTCTAAACCCAGCTCACGTTCCCTTGAAAGGGTGAACAATCCTACGCTTTGTGATTTTGCTTCACAATGATAGGAAGAGCCGACATCGAAGGATCAAAAAGCCACGTCGCTATGAACGCTTGGCGGCCACAAGCCAGTTATCCCTGTGGTAACTTTTCTGACACCTCTTGCTAAAAACTCGTTATGACCAAAAGGATCGTGAGGCCTAGCTTTCGCTGTCTCGACACGTACTGAACGTCGAGATCAAGCAGCTTTTGTCCTTATGCTCAGCGTGTGGTTTCTGTCCACACTGAGCTGACTTTGGACACCTCCGTTATTGTTTTGGGAGATGTACGCCCCAGTCAAACTCCGCACCTGGCACTGTCCATGACTTGGAGTATCCAGATGTCCGAATGTCAGCGCGCGTACTGTGTGAACGTTGAGCAAACCGGGGCCGTGCCACGCGAGTGACGAACACCGCCAGCGCCCCGACGTGCGGGAGCTTTGAATGAGCGGGACCAGCGGGACTGCTACTCTGGCACGCTTGCACGCACGCATTTCGAAGCCGCACGCCAGCACCCCGCCCACCCCCGCACCGGAACGCGACGAGCCGGCGGCGCGGCGAACCGGGACCCCCGGGCTCGTCTTCTGCATTATGGCCAGTGTGACGACATGACTGAACGCTGAACAAGAAACCTTGCGCAGACGGAGTTGCAATAACTCCCGCGCCTGTTCCACCTGATCATGTAAGTAAGGCAACAGTAAGAGTGGTGGTATCTCATTGGCGACGGCGACGCGGATGCGCACCGGCTCCCACCTATGCTGCACCTCTTATATCG
>NW_026599662.1:14942-24942 GCF_029784135.1 Toxorhynchites rutilus septentrionalis | reverse complement strand
TGTAATACTGCGGGTGAGAAATAAAACAAACTGTTGTGCTGTGCTGTGCTTGATGTTGCCTTGGTGTTATTGTGTTATCGAATTGGACTTAATATCAGTGCCGGACTGTTGCGCTGTTGTGTTGTGTGCGCTGTGCGGGGGACTTTTCCAACACTTGACACTTTGCATTCCTGGACGTGGACGCGTTCTGGGTCTTAGTGTTATGGTCGACGGGGCAGTGTTTTACACATTGCGTACTGCGGGGGTTGGCTCGCGCAGCGCTGTTGTGTGCTGTATGCTGGGGGGACTTGGACGCTTTCTGGGACTTAGTGTTATTGTCGGCGGGGCAGTGTTTTACACATTGCGTACTGCGGGGGTTGGCTCGCGCAGCGCTGTTGTGTGCTGTATGCTGGGGGGACTTGGACGCTTTCTGGGACTTAGTGTTATTGTCGGCGGGGCAGTGTTTTACACATTGCGTACTGCGGGGGTTGGCTCGCGCAGCGCTGTTGTGTGCTGTATGCTGGGGGGACTTGGACGCTTTCTGGGACTTAGTGTTATTGTCGGCGGGGCAGTGTTTTACACATTGCGTACTGCGGGGGTTGGCTCGCGCAGCGCTGTTGTGTGCTGTATGCTGGGGGGACTTGGACGCTTTCTGGGACTTAGTGTTATTGTCGGCGGGGCAGTGTTTTACACATTGCGTACTGCGGGGGTTGGCTCGCGCAGCGCTGTTGTGTGCTGTATGCTGGGGGGACTTGGACGCTTTCTGGGACTTAGTGTTATTGTCGGCGGGGCAGTGTTTTACACATTGCGTACTGCGGGGGTTGGCTCGCGCAGCGCTGTTGTGTGCTGTATGCTGGGGGGACTTGGACGCTTTCTGGGACTTAGTGTTATTGTCGGCGGGGCAGTGTTTTACACATTGCGTACTGCGGGGGTTGGCTCGCGCAGCGCTGTTGTGTGCTGTATGCTGGGGGGACTTGGACGCTTTCTGGGACTTAGTGTTATTGTCGGCGGGGCAGTGTTTTACACATTGCGTACTGCGGGGGTTGGCTCGCGCAGCGCTGTTGTGTGCTGTATGCTGGGGGGACTTGGACGCTTTCTGGGACTTAGTGTTATTGTCGGCGGGGCAGTGTTTTACACATTGCGTACTGCGGGGGTTGGCTCGCGCAGCGCTGTTGTGTGCTGTATGCTGGGGGGACTTGGACGCTTTCTGGGACTTAGTGTTATTGTCGGCGGGGCAGTGTTTTACACATTGCGTACTGCGGGGGTTGGCTCGCGCAGCGCTGTTGTGTGCTGTATGCTGGGGGGACTTGGACGCTTTCTGGGACTTAGTGTTATTGTCGGCGGGGCAGTGTTTTACACATTGCGTACTGCGGGGGTTGGCTCGCGCAGCGCTGTTGTGTGCTGTATGCTGGGGGGACTTGGACGCTTTCTGGGACTTAGTGTTATTGTCGGCGGGGCAGTGTTTTACACATTGCGTACTGCGGGTGCTGGTGTGCGGGTGTTGTGCACTTGAGACTTGTCATTCCAGGACATGGAATAGTTTCACACACACGTACGATTGCATACTACCAGGCGCAAAACGATTTAATGAAAAAAGAGAGAAGCCGCCAGCGCGGACAGCACTAAGCTACCACGGTGGGACTTCTCTCTTACGGAACACGACGCACCCGGGCAAGACTGCGCAAGCTACTGTGCCGCGCCGATGCTGATGGGGCAATGTTACACGTACTGCGCGCTGGGTCGCGCAGTGAGAAATTGAACAAACTGCTGTGTGCTGTATGCTGGGGGGACATGGACGCTTTCTGGGACTTAGTGTTATTGTCGGCGGGGCAGTGTTTTACACATTGCGTACTGCGGGGGTTGGCTCGCGCAGCGCTGTTGTGTGCTGTATGCTGGGGGGACTTGGACGCTTTCTGGGACTTAGTGTTATTGTCGGCGGGGCAGTGTTTTACACATTGCGTACTGCGGGGGTTGGCTCGCGCAGCGCTGTTGTGTGCTGTATGCTGGGGGGACTTGGACGCTTTCTGGGACTTAGTGTTATTGTCGGCGGGGCAGTGTTTTACACATTGCGTACTGCGGGTGCTGGTGTGCGGGTGTTGTGCACTTGAGACTTGTCATTCCAGGACATGGAATAGTTTCACACACACGTACGATTGCATACTACCAGGCGCAAAACGATTTAATGAAAAAAGAGAGAAGCCGCCAGCGCGGACAGCACTAAGCTACCACGGTGGGACTTCTCTCTTACGGAACACGACGCACCCGGGCAAGACTGCGCAAGCTACTGTGCCGCGCCGATGCTGATGGGGCAATGTTACACGTACTGCGCGCTGGGTCGCGCAGTGAGAAATTGAACAAACTGCTGTGTGCTGTATGCTGGGGGGACATGGACGCTTTCTGGGACTTAGTGTTATTGTCGGCGGGGCAGTGTTTTACACATTGCGTACTGCGGGGGTTGGCTCGCGCAGCGCTGTTGTGTGCTGTATGCTGGGGGGACTTGGACGCTTTCTGGGACTTAGTGTTATTGTCGGCGGGGCAGTGTTTTACACATTGCGTACTGCGGGGGTTGGCTCGCGCAGCGCTGTTGTGTGCTGTATGCTGGGGGGACTTGGACGCTTTCTGGGACTTAGTGTTATTGTCGGCGGGGCAGTGTTTTACACATTGCGTACTGCGGGGGTTGGCTCGCGCAGCGCTGTTGTGTGCTGTATGCTGGGGGGACTTGGACGCTTTCTGGGACTTAGTGTTATTGTCGGCGGGGCAGTGTTTTACACATTGCGTACTGCGGGGGTTGGCTCGCGCAGCGCTGTTGTGTGCTGTATGCTGGGGGGACTTGGACGCTTTCTGGGACTTAGTGTTATTGTCGGCGGGGCAGTGTTTTACACATTGCGTACTGCGGGGGTTGGCTCGCGCAGCGCTGTTGTGTGCTGTATGCTGGGGGGACTTGGACGCTTTCTGGGACTTAGTGTTATTGTCGGCGGGGCAGTGTTTTACACATTGCGTACTGCGGGGGTTGGCTCGCGCAGCGCTGTTGTGTGCTGTATGCTGGGGGGACTTGGACGCTTTCTGGGACTTAGTGTTATTGTCGGCGGGGCAGTGTTTTACACATTGCGTACTGCGGGTGCTGGTGTGCGGGTGTTGTGCACTTGAGACTTGTCATTCCAGGACATGGAATAGTTTCACACACACGTACGATTGCATACTACCAGGCGCAAAACGATTTAATGAAAAAAGAGAGAAGCCGCCAGCGCGGACAGCACTAAGCTACCACGGTGGGACTTCTCTCTTACGGAACACGACGCACCCGGGCAAGACTGCGCAAGCTACTGTGCCGCGCCGATGCTGATGGGGCAATGTTACACGTACTGCGCGCTGGGTCGCGCAGTGAGAAATTGAACAAACTGCTGTGTGCTGTATGCTGGGGGGACATGGACGCTTTCTGGGACTTAGTGTTATTGTCGGCGGGGCAGTGTTTTACACATTGCGTACTGCGGGGGTTGGCTCGCGCAGCGCTGTTGTGTGCTGTATGCTGGGGGGACTTGGACGCTTTCTGGGACTTAGTGTTATTGTCGGCGGGGCAGTGTTTTACACATTGCGTACTGCGGGGGTTGGCTCGCGCAGCGCTGTTGTGTGCTGTATGCTGGGGGGACTTGGACGCTTTCTGGGACTTAGTGTTATTGTCGGCGGGGCAGTGTTTTACACATTGCGTACTGCGGGGGTTGGCTCGCGCAGCGCTGTTGTGTGCTGTATGCTGGGGGGACTTGGACGCTTTCTGGGACTTAGTGTTATTGTCGGCGGGGCAGTGTTTTACACATTGCGTACTGCGGGTGCTGGTGTGCGGGTGTTGTGCACTTGAGACTTGTCATTCCAGGACATGGAATAGTTTCACACACACGTACGATTGCATACTACCAGGCGCAAAACGATTTAATGAAAAAAGAGAGAAGCCGCCAGCGCGGACAGCACTAAGCTACCACGGTGGGACTTCTCTCTTACGGAACACGACGCACCCGGGCAAGACTGCGCAAGCTACTGTGCCGCGCCGATGCTGATGGGGCAATGTTACACGTACTGCGCGCTGGGTCGCGCAGTGAGAAATTGAACAAACTGCTGTGTGCTGTATGCTGGGGGGACATGGACGCTTTCTGGGACTTAGTGTTATTGTCGGCGGGGCAGTGTTTTACACATTGCGTACTGCGGGGGTTGGCTCGCGCAGCGCTGTTGTGTGCTGTATGCTGGGGGGACTTGGACGCTTTCTGGGACTTAGTGTTATTGTCGGCGGGGCAGTGTTTTACACATTGCGTACTGCGGGGGTTGGCTCGCGCAGCGCTGTTGTGTGCTGTATGCTGGGGGGACTTGGACGCTTTCTGGGACTTAGTGTTATTGTCGGCGGGGCAGTGTTTTACACATTGCGTACTGCGGGGGTTGGCTCGCGCAGCGCTGTTGTGTGCTGTATGCTGGGGGGACTTGGACGCTTTCTGGGACTTAGTGTTATTGTCGGCGGGGCAGTGTTTTACACATTGCGTACTGCGGGGGTTGGCTCGCGCAGCGCTGTTGTGTGCTGTATGCTGGGGGGACTTGGACGCTTTCTGGGACTTAGTGTTATTGTCGGCGGGGCAGTGTTTTACACATTGCGTACTGCGGGGGTTGGCTCGCGCAGCGCTGTTGTGTGCTGTATGCTGGGGGGACTTGGACGCTTTCTGGGACTTAGTGTTATTGTCGGCGGGGCAGTGTTTTACACATTGCGTACTGCGGGGGTTGGCTCGCGCAGCGCTGTTGTGTGCTGTATGCTGGGGGGACTTGGACGCTTTCTGGGACTTAGTGTTATTGTCGGCGGGGCAGTGTTTTACACATTGCGTACTGCGGGGGTTGGCTCGCGCAGCGCTGTTGTGTGCTGTATGCTGGGGGGACTTGGACGCTTTCTGGGACTTGGTGTTATTGCCGACGGGGCAGTGTTATACACACTGCGTACTGCGGGCGTTGGCAGCGCTGTTGTGTGTTGTGTTGTGCTCTTGAGACTTGTTGTTCCGGGACATGGAATGATTTCACACACACGTACGATTGCATACTACCAGGCGCAAAGCGATTTAATGAAAAAAGAGAGAAGCCGCCAGCGCGGACAGCACTAAGCTACCACGGTGGGACTTCTCTCTTACGGAACACGACGCACCCGGGCAAGACTGCGCAAGCTACTGTGCCGCGCCGATGCTGATGGGGCAATGTTACACGTACTGCGCGCTGGGTCGCGCAGTGAGAAATTGAACAAACTGCTGTGTGCTGTATGCTGGGGGGACATGGACGCTTTCTGGGACTTAGTGTTATTGTCGGCGGGGCAGTGTTTTACACATTGCGTACTGCGGGGGTTGGCTCGCGCAGCGCTGTTGTGTGCTGTATGCTGGGGGGACTTGGACGCTTTCTGGGACTTAGTGTTATTGTCGGCGGGGCAGTGTTTTACACATTGCGTACTGCGGGGGTTGGCTCGCGCAGCGCTGTTGTGTGCTGTATGCTGGGGGGACTTGGACGCTTTCTGGGACTTAGTGTTATTGTCGGCGGGGCAGTGTTTTACACATTGCGTACTGCGGGGGTTGGCTCGCGCAGCGCTGTTGTGTGCTGTATGCTGGGGGGACTTGGACGCTTTCTGGGACTTAGTGTTATTGTCGGCGGGGCAGTGTTTTACACATTGCGTACTGCGGGGGTTGGCTCGCGCAGCGCTGTTGTGTGCTGTATGCTGGGGGGACTTGGACGCTTTCTGGGACTTAGTGTTATTGTCGGCGGGGCAGTGTTTTACACATTGCGTACTGCGGGTGCTGGTGTGCGGGTGTTGTGCACTTGAGACTTGTCATTCCAGGACATGGAATAGTTTCACACACACGTACGATTGCATACTACCAGGCGCAAAACGATTTAATGAAAAAAGAGAGAAGCCGCCAGCGCGGACAGCACTAAGCTACCACGGTGGGACTTCTCTCTTACGGAACACGACGCACCCGGGCAAGACTGCGCAAGCTACTGTGCCGCGCCGATGCTGATGGGGCAATGTTACACGTACTGCGCGCTGGGTCGCGCAGTGAGAAATTGAACAAACTGCTGTGTGCTGTATGCTGGGGGGACATGGACGCTTTCTGGGACTTAGTGTTATTGTCGGCGGGGCAGTGTTTTACACATTGCGTACTGCGGGGGTTGGCTCGCGCAGCGCTGTTGTGTGCTGTATGCTGGGGGGACTTGGACGCTTTCTGGGACTTAGTGTTATTGTCGGCGGGGCAGTGTTTTACACATTGCGTACTGCGGGGGTTGGCTCGCGCAGCGCTGTTGTGTGCTGTATGCTGGGGGGACTTGGACGCTTTCTGGGACTTAGTGTTATTGTCGGCGGGGCAGTGTTTTACACATTGCGTACTGCGGGTGCTGGTGTGCGGGTGTTGTGCACTTGAGACTTGTCATTCCAGGACATGGAATAGTTTCACACACACGTACGATTGCATACTACCAGGCGCAAAACGATTTAATGAAAAAAGAGAGAAGCCGCCAGCGCGGACAGCACTAAGCTACCACGGTGGGACTTCTCTCTTACGGAACACGACGCACCCGGGCAAGACTGCGCAAGCTACTGTGCCGCGCCGATGCTGATGGGGCAATGTTACACGTACTGCGCGCTGGGTCGCGCAGTGAGAAATTGAACAAACTGCTGTGTGCTGTATGCTGGGGGGACATGGACGCTTTCTGGGACTTAGTGTTATTGTCGGCGGGGCAGTGTTTTACACATTGCGTACTGCGGGGGTTGGCTCGCGCAGCGCTGTTGTGTGCTGTATGCTGGGGGGACTTGGACGCTTTCTGGGACTTAGTGTTATTGTCGGCGGGGCAGTGTTTTACACATTGCGTACTGCGGGGGTTGGCTCGCGCAGCGCTGTTGTGTGCTGTATGCTGGGGGGACTTGGACGCTTTCTGGGACTTAGTGTTATTGTCGGCGGGGCAGTGTTTTACACATTGCGTACTGCGGGGGTTGGCTCGCGCAGCGCTGTTGTGTGCTGTATGCTGGGGGGACTTGGACGCTTTCTGGGACTTAGTGTTATTGTCGGCGGGGCAGTGTTTTACACATTGCGTACTGCGGGGGTTGGCTCGCGCAGCGCTGTTGTGTGCTGTATGCTGGGGGGACTTGGACGCTTTCTGGGACTTAGTGTTATTGTCGGCGGGGCAGTGTTTTACACATTGCGTACTGCGGGGGTTGGCTCGCGCAGCGCTGTTGTGTGCTGTATGCTGGGGGGACTTGGACGCTTTCTGGGACTTAGTGTTATTGTCGGCGGGGCAGTGTTTTACACATTGCGTACTGCGGGGGTTGGCTCGCGCAGCGCTGTTGTGTGCTGTATGCTGGGGGGACTTGGACGCTTTCTGGGACTTAGTGTTATTGTCGGCGGGGCAGTGTTTTACACATTGCGTACTGCGGGTGCTGGTGTGCGGGTGTTGTGCACTTGAGACTTGTCATTCCAGGACATGGAATAGTTTCACACACACGTACGATTGCATACTACCAGGCGCAAAACGATTTAATGAAAAAAGAGAGAAGCCGCCAGCGCGGACAGCACTAAGCTACCACGGTGGGACTTCTCTCTTACGGAACACGACGCACCCGGGCAAGACTGCGCAAGCTACTGTGCCGCGCCGATGCTGATGGGGCAATGTTACACGTACTGCGCGCTGGGTCGCGCAGTGAGAAATTGAACAAACTGCTGTGTGCTGTATGCTGGGGGGACATGGACGCTTTCTGGGACTTAGTGTTATTGTCGGCGGGGCAGTGTTTTACACATTGCGTACTGCGGGGGTTGGCTCGCGCAGCGCTGTTGTGTGCTGTATGCTGGGGGGACTTGGACGCTTTCTGGGACTTAGTGTTATTGTCGGCGGGGCAGTGTTTTACACATTGCGTACTGCGGGGGTTGGCTCGCGCAGCGCTGTTGTGTGCTGTATGCTGGGGGGACTTGGACGCTTTCTGGGACTTAGTGTTATTGTCGGCGGGGCAGTGTTTTACACATTGCGTACTGCGGGGGTTGGCTCGCGCAGCGCTGTTGTGTGCTGTATGCTGGGGGGACTTGGACGCTTTCTGGGACTTAGTGTTATTGTCGGCGGGGCAGTGTTTTACACATTGCGTACTGCGGGTGCTGGTGTGCGGGTGTTGTGCACTTGAGACTTGTCATTCCAGGACATGGAATAGTTTCACACACACGTACGATTGCATACTACCAGGCGCAAAACGATTTAATGAAAAAAGAGAGAAGCCGCCAGCGCGGACAGCACTAAGCTACCACGGTGGGACTTCTCTCTTACGGAACACGACGCACCCGGGCAAGACTGCGCAAGCTACTGTGCCGCGCCGATGCTGATGGGGCAATGTTACACGTACTGCGCGCTGGGTCGCGCAGTGAGAAATTGAACAAACTGCTGTGTGCTGTATGCTGGGGGGACATGGACGCTTTCTGGGACTTAGTGTTATTGTCGGCGGGGCAGTGTTTTACACATTGCGTACTGCGGGGGTTGGCTCGCGCAGCGCTGTTGTGTGCTGTATGCTGGGGGGACTTGGACGCTTTCTGGGACTTAGTGTTATTGTCGGCGGGGCAGTGTTTTACACATTGCGTACTGCGGGGGTTGGCTCGCGCAGCGCTGTTGTGTGCTGTATGCTGGGGGGACTTGGACGCTTTCTGGGACTTAGTGTTATTGTCGGCGGGGCAGTGTTTTACACATTGCGTACTGCGGGGGTTGGCTCGCGCAGCGCTGTTGTGTGCTGTATGCTGGGGGGACTTGGACGCTTTCTGGGACTTAGTGTTATTGTCGGCGGGCAGTGTTTTACACATTGCGTACTGCGGGGGTTGGCTCGCGCAGCGCTGTTGTGTGCTGTATGCTGGGGGGGACTTGGACGCTTTCTGGGACTTAGTGTTATTGTCGGCGGGGCAGTGTTTTACACATTGCGTACTGCGGGGGTTGGCTCGCGCAGCGCTGTTGTGTGCTGTATGCTGGGGGGACTTGGACGCTTTCTGGGACTTAGTGTTATTGTCGGCGGGGCAGTGTTTTACACATTGCGTACTGCGGGGGTTGGCTCGCGCAGCGCTGTTGTGTGCTGTATGCTGGGGGGACTTGGACGCTTTCTGGGACTTAGTGTTATTGTCGGCGGGGCAGTGTTTTACACATTGCGTACTGCGGGGGGTTGGCTCGCGCAGCGCTGTTGTGTGCTGTATGCTGGGGGGACTTGGACGCTTTCTGGGACTTGGTGTTATTGCCGACGGGGCAGTGTTATACACACTGCGTACTGCGGGCGTTGGCAGCGCTGTTGTGTGTTGTGTTGTGCTCTTGAGACTTGTTGTTCCGGGACATGGAATGATTTCACACACACGTACGATTGCATACTACCAGGCGCAAAGCGATTTAATGAAAAAAGAGAGAAGCCGCCAGCGCGGACAGCACTAAGCTACCACGGTGGGACTTCTCTCTTACGGAACACGACGCACCCGGGCAAGACTGCGCAAGCTACTGTGCCGCGCCGATGCTGATGGGGCAATGTTACACGTACTGCGCGCTGGGTCGCGCAGTGAGAAATTGAACAAACTGTTGTGTGCTGTATGCTGGGGGGACATGGACGCTTTCTGGGACTTGGTGTTATTGCCGACGGGGCACACACTGCGTAGTGCGGGTGCTGGCTCGTGCAGAGCTGTTGTGTGCTGTGTTGTGCTGGGGGAACTTTTCCAACACATGACACTTGTTATTCCAGGACATGCAATGATTTCACACACACGCACGATTGCAATTACCAGGCGCAAAGTGATTTAATGAAAAAAGAGAGAAGCCGCCAGCGCGGGCAGCACTAAGCTACCACGGTGGGACTTCTCTCTTACGGAACACGACGCACCCGGGCAAGACTGCGCAAGCTACTGTGCCGCGCCGATGCTGATGGGGCAATGTTACACGTACTGCGTGTTGGCTTGCGCAGTGAGAAATTAAACAAACTGTTGCGCTGTTGTGTGCTGTATGCTGGGGGGACTTGGAC
>NW_026599662.1:10000-12500 GCF_029784135.1 Toxorhynchites rutilus septentrionalis | reverse complement strand
GATGTAAACACGACCCACCCGAGACCCGAGCGAGCGAGCGAGCGAGCGTATGCTTTTTTTCCCCTACCGCGTACCTACCACAGCCTAGCGCCTAGCGCGGAGGAGGCATAACAGGGAGAAAAAAAATAAAAAAACTCGGAGCAAGAGAGCGGTCACTACCCGTGTGGTGCTACTACCTGCACTGGTGCGATGCGTCTTACATGGGAGGTATTTCAATGTTCGACACACCGTACTGCACAGGGTTCGCATGGCACACGAGAGAGCGACAATCGCCTTATGCCCCTTCGACGCTCACAACGCACGACCCGACACCACACACTGGAGTACGCACATCTTACCACCACCAGGGGGGTGGTTCGACATGCGAAGCTCACCGGAATCGTATGACGCTCACCCGTCGGGGTTACCCCCTTCCGATGGATGGCCATCCGACTCACTGGATTCGATAGACGTTCGACCCTACCGACAGTAACTTGACCCCACCCGTACGGCATCGTACTACCGAACATCCATACAAGCTTCGCAAGTTATGCCTCAAACTTTTCACTCACCAACTTTCCCCACAATAGTGTAAAACATGGTCATACCAACGTTGCCTCGGCATGGGTATATACCGCACTGGGGGCATCGTTATAGGGGTGCCTTGGATAGACTTGTACCACTAGCCGAGACACCATGCTGGGTCGGGAAATGTTCACGCACCGCAATCGGTACCAGTGCCGGGTGTCGGTCATATTCCGATGGGGGGTAACCCTACTATTGAACTCGTACTTGTACTTGGGCCGTGCCTAAGGTGTTGGTTGTTTCAATAGTTGGTTACTTGTTTCAATAGTTGACATTTTTTCAATAGTTGAACTTTTTTCCAACAGTTTCAGTTTTCCCGTAGGTAAAGATGATGATGTGTGACCAATGTGTGAATGTGTTGTTTTTTTTTTTTCAATAGTCATGTACGCGCCGTTGTCGATGTTATACACACTGCGTACTGCGGGTGAGAAATAAAACAAACTGTTGTGCTGTGCTGTGCTTGATGTTGGCTTGGTGTTATTGTATTATCGAATTGGACTTAATACCAGTGCCGGGCCGATGCACACACTGCGTACTGCGAGTGCTGGCTCGCGCAGTGAGAAATTAAACAAACTGTTGCGCTGTTGTGTTGTGTGCGCTGTGTGCGGGGAGACTTTTCATCACACTTGACACGCGCATTCTTACCCTCGATGTTGCCTTGGTGTTATTGTGTTATCGAATTGGACTTAATATCAGTGCCGGACTGTTGCGCTGTTGTGTTGTGTGCGCTGTGCGGGGGACTTTTCCAACACTTGACACTTTGCATTCCGGGACGTGGACGCGTTCTGGGACTTGGTGTTATTGCCGACGGGGCAGTGTTATACACACTGCGTACTGCGAGTGCTGGCTTGCGCAGTGAGAAATTCAACAAACCGTTGCGCTGTTGTGTTGTGTGCGCTGTGTGGGGGACTTTTCCAACACTTGACACTTTGCATTCCTGGACGTGGACGCGTTCTGGGACTTGGTGTTATTGCCGACGGGGCAGTGTTATACACACTGCGTACTGCGAGTGCTGGCTTGCGCAGTGAGAAATTCAACAAACCGTTGCGCTGTTGTGTTGTGTGCGCTGTGTGGGGACTTTTCCAACACTTGACACTTTGCATTCCTGGACGTGGACGCGTTCTGGGTCTTAGTGTTATGGTCGACGGGGGCAGTGTTTTACACATTGCGTACTGCGGGGGTTGGCTCGCGCAGCGCTGTTGTGTGCTGTATGCTGGGGGGGACTTGGACGCTTTCTGGGACTTAGTGTTATTGTCGGCGGGGCAGTGTTTTACACATTGCGTACTGCGGGGGGTTGGCTCGCGCAGCGCTGTTGTGTGCTGTATGCTGGGGGGACTTGGACGCTTTCTGGGACTTAGTGTTATTGTCGGCGGGGCAGTGTTTTACACATTGCGTACTGCGGGGGTTGGCTCGCGCAGCGCTGTTGTGTGCTGTATGCTGGGGGGACTTGGACGCTTTCTGGGACTTAGTGTTATTGTCGGCGGGGCAGTGTTTTACACATTGCGTACTGCGGGGGTTGGCTCGCGCAGCGCTGTTGTGTGCTGTATGCTGGGGGGACTTGGACGCTTTCTGGGACTTAGTGTTATTGTCGGCGGGGCAGTGTTTTACACATTGCGTACTGCGGGGGTTGGCTCGCGCAGCGCTGTTGTGTGCTGTATGCTGGGGGGACTTGGACGCTTTCTGGGACTTGGTGTTATTGCCGACGGGGCACACACTGCGTAGTGCGGGTGCTGGCTCGTGCAGAGCTGTTGTGTGCTGTGTTGTGCTGGGGGAACTTTTCCAACACATGACACTTGTTATTCCAGGACATGCAATGATTTCACACACACGCACGATTGCATATTACCAGGCGCAAAGCGATTTAATGAAAAAAGAGAGAAGCCGCCAGCGCGGACAGCACTAAGCTACCACGGTGGGACTTCTCTCTTACGGAACA
>NW_026599661.1:0-33428 GCF_029784135.1 Toxorhynchites rutilus septentrionalis | reverse complement strand
GAACGTTGCATAAACTAAACTATGTGCCAAAAAGAATGGGATACCACCCACACAAGCTAGACCCAGTCAACCTTGCAAAGCGGGTGAAACTAGCCCAACGACTACTCAGACAAAGTGAACGAGACCAGGGTATGCTCGATAATTTGGTCACTTGTGATGAATCTAAGATACCCATGTTTGCGCCTCACAGAGGCATACATTGGATCGTAAAAGGCGCCATGCCGAAGACAATCGCCAAAGACAGGATGAATCGCAAGTGGAACATGCTCTGTGTGTTTTGGGATCGACGAGGCATTATACACTGGGAATTGCTAGACAAGGGTGTATCTGTTAACCGTAAACGATATCAGAAGCAGCTGGAAAAGGTGGCTGGTATACTGGGAGTGAGTAAACATAGGCCGGTACCCCTACTACACGATAACGCTCCGTGCCATAGGGCACATGAAACGATAGATAAGGCGAGGAGCCTGGGATTTAACATATTGAACCATCCTCCTTACTCACCAGACATCAGTCCATCGGACTACCATTTATTCAGGTCATTGAGTAATAAGCTTAGGAATAAACTCTTCAGGACTAAGGACGAGATGAGCGCATTCCTAAAAGAGTTCTTCGATAGCAAGCCTCCTACGTTCTATGCCAGAGGCATAGATTCCCTACCTGCGAGGTGGAAGCGGGTCATAAAATACGGTGGTAAATACTGCTTCTAGGTCAGTGTTATGTCATGTATGTTATGTGTTGTGTATCGTCCAATAAAAAAGAGAGAAGCCCCCCTAAATGTGTGAGAGAGAAGCCCCCCTAAATGTGTGGGGCTTCTCTCTTTTTTATTAAATTCCCCTGCGCCTTAATCTATGCAACACGCATTACATCTGGTTCTACGGCTAAGTCCCAGAAACGAGGTCATAAGTCGAAAAAATTCTAAGTCCGAACAATATTCTAAGTCCAAGAAATATGTTCCCGGATCACCCCCCATCGGAATCCGACCCACACCCGGCACTGGTACTGATTACGGTGTCCCAAGTTGCCCCGATCGAACGAGGTGTCTCTGCTAGCGGTATAAGCTGTGCACCATGTCCTGGAATGCAAAGTAGCATGTTTTGGCAAAGTCCCCCCCCCCCAGCACAGCACAGCACAACAGTTTGTTCAATTTCTCACTGCGCGACCCAGCACGCAGTACGTGTAACAATGCCCCATCAGCATCGGCGCGGCACAGTAGCTTGTGCAGTATTGCCCTTGCGATGCGCTATGTGATGGGCGGGTGCGTCGTGTCCCGTAAGAGAGAAGTCCCACCGTGGTAGCTTAGTGCTGCCCGCGCTGGCTGCTTCTCTCTTTTTTCATTAAATCGCATTGCGCCTGGTAGTATGCAATCGTGCGTGTGTGTGAAATCATCCCATGGCCGGGAATAACAACTGTCAAGTGTTGTCCCCCAGCACAACACAGCACACAACAGTCTGCGCGAGCCAACGCCCGCAGTACGCAGCATCGGCGATAAGTACGATAATGCTATAACACCAAGTGCGTGTGTGAAGCCATTCCCCTCGCTGGATATTACTTTACTTTTTTTTTATTTCATCCTGCGCCTGGTAGTATGCAACCGCGTATGTGTGTGAAACCATTCCATGTCCTGGAATGACAAGTCTCAAGTGCACAACACCCGCACACCAGCACCCGCAGTACGCAATGTGTAAAACACTGCCCCGCCGACAATAACACTAAGTGCCAGAAAGCGTCCAAGTCCCCCCAGCATACAGCACACAACAGCGCTGCGCGAGCCAACCCCCGCAGTACGCAATGTGTAAAACACTGCCCCGCCGACAATAACACTAAGTCCCAGAAAGCGTCCAAGTCCCCCCAGCATACAGCACACAACAGCGCTGCGCGAGCCAACCCCCGCAGTACGCAATGTGTAAAACACTGCCCCGTCGACCATAACACTAAGACCCAGAACGCGTCCACGTCCAGGAATGCAAAGTGTCAAGTGTTGGAAAAGTCCCCCACACAGCGCACACAACACAACAGCGCAACGGTTTGTTGAATTTCTCACTGCGCAAGCCAGCACTCGCAGTACGCAGTGTGTATAACACTGCCCCGTCGGCAATAACACCAAGTCCCAGAACGCGTCCACGTCCCGGAATGCAAAGTGTCAAGTGTTGGAAAAGTCCCCCACACAGCGCACACAACACAACAGCGCAACGGTTTGTTGAATTTCTCACTGCGCAAGCCAGCACTCGCAGTACGCAATGTGTAAAACACTGCCCCGCCGACAATAACACTAAGTGCCAGAAAGCGTCCAAGTCCCCCCAGCATACAGCACACAACAGCGCTGCGCGAGCCAACCCCCGCAGTACGCAATGTGTAAAACACTGCCCCGTCGACCATAACACTAAGACCCAGAACGCGTCCACGTCCAGGAATGCAAAGTGTCAAGTGTTGGAAAAGTCCCCCACACAGCGCACACAACACAACAGCGCAACGGTTTGTTGAATTTCTCACTGCGCAAGCCAGCACTCGCAGTACGCAGTGTGTATAACACTGCCCCGTCGGCAATAACACCAAGTCCCAGAACGCGTCCACGTCCCGGAATGCAAAGTGTCAAGTGTTGGAAAAGTCCCCCACACAGCGCACACAACACAACAGCGCAACGGTTTGTTGAATTTCTCACTGCGCAAGCCAGCACTCGCAGTACGCAATGTGTAAAACACTGCCCCGCCGACAATAACACTAAGTGCCAGAAAGCGTCCAAGTCCCCCCAGCATACAGCACACAACAGCGCTGCGCGAGCCAACCCCCGCAGTACGCAATGTGTAAAACACTGCCCCGCCGACAATAACACTAAGTCCCAGAAAGCGTCCAAGTCCCCCCAGCATACAGCACACAACAGCGCTGCGCGAGCCAACCCCCGCAGTACGCAATGTGTAAAACACTGCCCCGTCGACCATAACACTAAGACCCAGAACGCGTCCACGTCCAGGAATGCAAAGTGTCAAGTGTTGGAAAAGTCCCCCACACAGCGCACACAACACAACAGCGCAACGGTTTGTTGAATTTCTCACTGCGCAAGCCAGCACTCGCAGTACGCAGTGTGTATAACACTGCCCCGTCGGCAATAACACCAAGTCCCAGAACGCGTCCACGTCCCGGAATGCAAAGTGTCAAGTGTTGGAAAAGTCCCCCACACAGCGCACACAACACAACAGCGCAACGGTTTGTTGAATTTCTCACTGCGCAAGCCAGCACTCGCAGTACGCAATGTGTAAAACACTGCCCCGCCGACAATAACACTAAGTGCCAGAAAGCGTCCAAGTCCCCCCAGCATACAGCACACAACAGCGCTGCGCGAGCCAACCCCCGCAGTACGCAATGTGTAAAACACTGCCCCGCCGACAATAACACTAAGTCCCAGAAAGCGTCCAAGTCCCCCCAGCATACAGCACACAACAGCGCTGCGCGAGCCAACCCCCGCAGTACGCAATGTGTAAAACACTGCCCCGTCGACCATAACACTAAGACCCAGAACGCGTCCACGTCCAGGAATGCAAAGTGTCAAGTGTTGGAAAAGTCCCCCACACAGCGCACACAACACAACAGCGCAACGGTTTGTTGAATTTCTCACTGCGCAAGCCAGCACTCGCAGTACGCAGTGTGTATAACACTGCCCCGTCGGCAATAACACCAAGTCCCAGAACGCGTCCACGTCCCGGAATGCAAAGTGTCAAGTGTTGGAAAAGTCCCCCACACAGCGCACACAACACAACAGCGCAACGGTTTGTTGAATTTCTCACTGCGCAAGCCAGCACTCGCAGTACGCAATGTGTAAAACACTGCCCCGCCGACAATAACACTAAGTGCCAGAAAGCGTCCAAGTCCCCCCAGCATACAGCACACAACAGCGCTGCGCGAGCCAACCCCCGCAGTACGCAATGTGTAAAACACTGCCCCGTCGACCATAACACTAAGACCCAGAACGCGTCCACGTCCAGGAATGCAAAGTGTCAAGTGTTGGAAAAGTCCCCCACACAGCGCACACAACACAACAGCGCAACGGTTTGTTGAATTTCTCACTGCGCAAGCCAGCACTCGCAGTACGCAGTGTGTATAACACTGCCCCGTCGGCAATAACACCAAGTCCCAGAACGCGTCCACGTCCCGGAATGCAAAGTGTCAAGTGTTGGAAAAGTCCCCCACACAGCGCACACAACACAACAGCGCAACGGTTTGTTGAATTTCTCACTGCGCAAGCCAGCACTCGCAGTACGCAATGTGTAAAACACTGCCCCGCCGACAATAACACTAAGTGCCAGAAAGCGTCCAAGTCCCCCCAGCATACAGCACACAACAGCGCTGCGCGAGCCAACCCCCGCAGTACGCAATGTGTAAAACACTGCCCCGTCGACCATAACACTAAGACCCAGAACGCGTCCACGTCCAGGAATGCAAAGTGTCAAGTGTTGGAAAAGTCCCCCACACAGCGCACACAACACAACAGCGCAACGGTTTGTTGAATTTCTCACTGCGCAAGCCAGCACTCGCAGTACGCAGTGTGTATAACACTGCCCCGTCGGCAATAACACCAAGTCCCAGAACGCGTCCACGTCCCGGAATGCAAAGTGTCAAGTGTTGGAAAAGTCCCCCACACAGCGCACACAACACAACAGCGCAACGGTTTGTTGAATTTCTCACTGCGCAAGCCAGCACTCGCAGTACGCAATGTGTAAAACACTGCCCCGCCGACAATAACACTAAGTGCCAGAAAGCGTCCAAGTCCCCCCAGCATACAGCACACAACAGCGCTGCGCGAGCCAACCCCCGCAGTACGCAATGTGTAAAACACTGCCCCGTCGACCATAACACTAAGACCCAGAACGCGTCCACGTCCAGGAATGCAAAGTGTCAAGTGTTGGAAAAGTCCCCCACACAGCGCACACAACACAACAGCGCAACGGTTTGTTGAATTTCTCACTGCGCAAGCCAGCACTCGCAGTACGCAGTGTGTATAACACTGCCCCGTCGGCAATAACACCAAGTCCCAGAACGCGTCCACGTCCCGGAATGCAAAGTGTCAAGTGTTGGAAAAGTCCCCCACACAGCGCACACAACACAACAGCGCAACGGTTTGTTGAATTTCTCACTGCGCAAGCCAGCACTCGCAGTACGCAATGTGTAAAACACTGCCCCGCCGACAATAACACTAAGTGCCAGAAAGCGTCCAAGTCCCCCCAGCATACAGCACACAACAGCGCTGCGCGAGCCAACCCCCGCAGTACGCAATGTGTAAAACACTGCCCCGTCGACCATAACACTAAGACCCAGAACGCGTCCACGTCCAGGAATGCAAAGTGTCAAGTGTTGGAAAAGTCCCCCACACAGCGCACACAACACAACAGCGCAACGGTTTGTTGAATTTCTCACTGCGCAAGCCAGCACTCGCAGTACGCAGTGTGTATAACACTGCCCCGTCGGCAATAACACCAAGTCCCAGAACGCGTCCACGTCCCGGAATGCAAAGTGTCAAGTGTTGGAAAAGTCCCCCACACAGCGCACACAACACAACAGCGCAACGGTTTGTTGAATTTCTCACTGCGCAAGCCAGCACTCGCAGTACGCAATGTGTAAAACACTGCCCCGCCGACAATAACACTAAGTCCCAGAAAGCGTCCACGTCCCGGAATGCAAAGTGTCAAGTGTTGGAAAAGTCCCCCGCACAGCGCACACAACACAACAGCGCAACAGTCCGGCACTGATATTAAGTCCAATTCGATAACACAATAACACCAAGGCAACATCGAGGGTAAGAATGCGCGTGTCAAGTGTGATGAAAAGTCTCCCCCACACAGCGCACACAACACAACAGCGCAACAGTTTGTTTAATTTGTCACTGCGCGAGCCAGCACTCGCAGTACGCAGTGTGTGCATCGGCCCGGCACTGGTATTAAGTCCAATTCGATAATACAATAACACCAAGCCAACATCAAGCACAGCACAGCACAACAGTTTGTTTTATTTCTCACCCGCAGTACGCAGTGTGTATAACATCGACAACGGCGCGTACATGACTATTGAAAAAAAAAAACAACACATTCACACATTGGTCACACATCATCATCTTTACCTACGGGAAAACTGAAACTGTTGGAAAAAAGTTCAACTATTGAAAAAATGTCAACTATTGAAACAAGTAACCAACTATTGAAACAACCAACACCTTAGGCACGGCCCAAGTACAAGTACGAGTTCAATAGTAGGGTTACCCCCCATCGGAATATGACCGACACCCGGCACTGGTACCGATTGCGGTGCGTGAACATTTCCCGACCCAGCATGGTGTCTCGGCTAGCGGTACAAGTCTATCCAAGGCACTCCTATAACGATGCCCCCAGTGTGGTATATACCCATACCGAGGCAACGTTGGTATGACCATGTTTACACTATTGTGGGGAAAGTTGGTGAGTGAAAAGTTTGAGGCATAACTTGCGAAGCTTGTATGGATGTTCGGTAGTACGATGCCGTACGGGTGGGGTCAAGTTACTGTCGGTAGGGTCGAACGTCTATCGAATCCAGTGAGTCTGGTCGGCACCAGGGAGGGTAAACCTTTTGAGCTTGTATCGAATCCAGTGAGTCTGGTCGGCACCCGGGAGGGTAAACCTTTTGAGCTTGTATCGAATCCAGTGAGTCTGGTCGGCACCCGGGAGGGTAAACCTTTTGAGCTTGTATCGAATTCAGTGAGTTTCGTGTGTCGAACCCCTACCCTCACTACGTGGTGAGACGTACGTACTCCAGTGTGTGGTGTCGTGTCGTGCGTTGAACGTCGAAGGGGCATAAGGCGATTGTGGCTTTCTCGTGTGCCATGCGAACCCTGTGCAGTACGGTGTGTCGAACATTGAAATACCTCCCATGTAAGACGCATCGCATCAGTGCAGCTAGTAGCACCACACGGGTAGTTACCGCTCTCTCGCTCCGAGTTTTTTTTCTCCATTGTTATGCCTCCTCAGCGTATGCTGTAGGTATGCAGTAGGGGAAAAAAAGCGTGCGCTCGCTCGCTCGTCTGTGTGTGTTGGGTCGTTTACATCAATGTGGTGCAGCTACCTCGTGATAAGCGAGCGTGGACATGTGAACAATACCCCCTCTCACGCTTTTATGCGTGCTAGTAATTGTGTATGGGAATCTTTTGGCTAGTGTATGGCTATCGTGTATGCGAACGAGGAACGAATTTACCGAGGATGAACGTTGTGGTGATGTTGTGCGAAGTTAATATACATGCTAGACATAAGATAGGCATGTGGATGGGTCACATTCGACTGCAACGTGGTGCGTGAGCGATGATATGTGCGGGTAGTCACACTGATCGCGCATAGGATGGCTTCTATTGATTTGTTTCAAAAGAACCTTCCTCGAGGTGCACGAACTTTCTCAACACTTGAGATGCCTTATGCTAGACATAAGATAGGCATGTGGATGGGTCGTATTCGACTGTAACACGGTGCGTGAGCGATGATATGTGCGGGTAGTCACACTGATCGCGCATAGGATGGCTTCTATTGATTTGTTTCAAAAGAACCTTCCTCGAGGTGCACGAACTTTCTCAACACTTGAGATGCCTTATGCTAGACATAAGATAGGCATGTGGATGGGTCACATTCGACTGCAACGTGGTGCGTGAGCGATGATATGTGCGGGTAGTCACACTGATCGCGCATAGGATGGCTTCTATTGATTTGTTTCAAAAGAACCTTCCTCGAGGTGCACGAACTTTCTCAACACTTGAGATGCCTTATGCTAGACATAAGATAGGCATGTGGATGGGTCGTATTCGACTGTAACACGGTGCGTGAGCGATGATATGTGCGGGTAGTCACACTGATCGCGCATAGGATGGCTTCTATTGATTTGTTTCAAAAGAACCTTCCTCGAGGTGCACGAACTTTCTCAACACTTGAGATGCCTTATGCTAGACATAAGATAGGCATGTGGATGGGTCACATTCGACTGCAACGTGGTGCGTGAGCGATGATATGTGCGGGTAGTCACACTGATCGCGCATAGGATGGCTTCTATTGATTTGTTTCAAAAGAACCTTCCTCGAGGTGCACGAACTTTCTCAACACTTGAGATGCCTTATGCTAGACATAAGATAGGCATGTGGATGGGTCGTATTCGACTGTAACACGGTGCGTGAGCGATGATATGTGCGGGTAGTCACACTGATCGCGCATAGGATGGCTTCTATTGATTTGTTTCAAAAGAACCTTCCTCGAGGTGCACGAACTTTCTCAACACTTGAGATGCCTTATGCTAGACATAAGATAGGCATGTGGATGGGTCACATTCGACTGCAACGTGGTGCGTGAGCGATGATATGTGCGGGTAGTCACACTGATCGCGCATAGGATGGCTTCTATTGATTTGTTTCAAAAGAACCTTCCTCGAGGTGCACGAACTTTCTCAACACTTGAGATGCCTTATGCTAGACATAAGATAGGCATGTGGATGGGTCGTATTCGACTGTAACACGGTGCGTGAGCGATGATAGGTATGGGTGGACATATCATTCGCGTGTAGGATAGTAGATGCTGAGCAAATCATAAACTTTTGAAACAGCCCAATAGCGATGCCCTTGGAAATTCCTATGGTGTGGCTATTGGTGTGTTGCAAAAGTTTTGGAAAGGATGGATCAATACTTATGCACTGCTTTCGGGGCCACATGTATATATTAAACAGTGGTCGGTAAATGGCTGAATACAGCGAACATATAACTCATTATGATGATCCATTTATGATGGTAGCCTATGATTCAGCAACTCCTATCTCTACCTCCCCGTGGTACCGACTGGGATACGAGCAACCTTCGGAAAGATCGAGTAACCAACCTCGGTGGGACCTTAGGTCGTATGCAGACAGAGAAGGGGGCACTCGGGCCCCAAAGCTTAAGGTGTGTATACGATCCGTGCCGATAGCTGAATGGTGGAAGGGGCGATACAAATATGAAGCCGCGAACGGACCCTGTGGGGTACCGGGGCAAACCTCACAGTAATGTTGCCCTTGCTGTGGTATGGCAGGGTAGTCCACAGTCGACCATATATTTTCCCTAGCGACTCGTGGGAACCACATGAAAAGCAAAACCAACCCAATGCGAAGATCGAAGCGTATTCATCACCCTAAGAAGTGTCCTTGTTGTGTTAACTCAGTGGCATCGTCGTCCTCATCGTCGTCCTCATCGTCATCATCGTCCTCATCATCATCGTCCTCGTCCTCGTCCTCGTCCTCGTCCTCGTCCTCATCGCTATTCCCTTCTCCGGTTATAGATATAAATCCGGATGAAGAATCGAAGAGCGAGCAGCAGTGGTCTGACCACCCATTAGCACCGTCATCGCCATCCGAAATGACACAAGACCCACTGTACGAAGAATCGAAGAGCGAGCAGCAATGGTCTGACCACCCCTTAGCATCGCCATCGTCATCCGAAATGACACAAGACCCACTACACGTGGAATCGAATAGTGAGCAGCAATGGTCTGACCACCCCTTAGCAACGCCACCCTTATCAGTATCATGGGAACCACTAGCATCGTCATCCAGAGTGATGCAACTACCCCAGTCCCCTTCTGTAGACATAGAGTCGTTTGATACACAGCAGACGATCCAATTAGACTCTCTGAAAGAACTCAGAGTTGTCCTAGAGCCGATAGATGCTAGTCAATATGATATACAAACCATAAGACTATCTAGAACTGAAACAAGAATGTTCATCTTGCACCACTACGACATGGGTGATTCAGTGTCGGACACCCTCTTGGCATTGAATTCCACATATGGACAAACTGTTACTCGTAGAACGGTTACGATGTGGTACAAAAGGTTCGATACCGACAGGAACTGCGCGGATCGTCCACGCAAAGGCCGTCCGAAGGCAATCGATAACACAGCAACACTGCTTGCTGATGTGAAACAAAACAGCCAGCAATCTACGAGGTCTATGGCCCAGAAATACAACTGTTCGGCAGCGACTGTTATGCGAACGTTGCATAAACTAAACTATGTGCCAAAAAGAATGGGATACCACCCACACAAGCTAGACCCAGTCAACCTTGCAAAGCGGGTGAAACTAGCCCAACGACTACTCAGACAAAGTGAACGAGACCAGGGTATGCTCGATAATTTGGTCACTTGTGATGAATCTAAGATACCCATGTTTGCGCCTCACAGAGGCATACATTGGATCGTAAAAGGCGCCATGCCGAAGACAATCGCCAAAGACAGGATGAATCGCAAGTGGAACATGCTCTGTGTGTTTTGGGATCGACGAGGCATTATACACTGGGAATTGCTAGACAAGGGTGTATCTGTTAACCGTAAACGATATCAGAAGCAGCTGGAAAAGGTGGCTGGTATACTGGGAGTGAGTAAACATAGGCCGGTACCCCTACTACACGATAACGCTCCGTGCCATAGGGCACATGAAACGATAGATAAGGCGAGGAGCCTGGGATTTAACATATTGAACCATCCTCCTTACTCACCAGACATCAGTCCATCGGACTACCATTTATTCAGGTCATTGAGTAATAAGCTTAGGAATAAACTCTTCAGGACTAAGGACGAGATGAGCGCATTCCTAAAAGAGTTCTTCGATAGCAAGCCTCCTACGTTCTATGCCAGAGGCATAGATTCCCTACCTGCGAGGTGGAAGCGGGTCATAAAATACGGTGGTAAATACTGCTTCTAGGTCAGTGTTATGTCATGTATGTTATGTGTTGTGTATCGTCCAATAAAAAAGAGAGAAGCCCCCCTAAATGTGTGGGGCTTCTCTCTTTTTTATTAAATTCCCCTGCGCCTTAATCTATGCAACACGCATTACATCTGGTTCTACGGCTAAGTCCCAGAAACGAGGTCATAAGTCGAAAAAATTCTAAGTCCGAACAATATTCTAAGTCCAAGAAATATGTTCCCGGATCACCCCCCATCGGAATCCGACCCACACCCGGCACTGGTACTGATTACGGTGTCCCAAGTTGCCCCGATCGAACGAGGTGTCTCTGCTAGCGGTATAAGCTGTGCACCATGTCCTGGAATGCAAAGTAGCATGTTTTGGCAAAGTCCCCCCCCCCAGCACAGCACAGCACAACAGTTTGTTCAATTTCTCACTGCGCGACCCAGCACGCAGTACGTGTAACAATGCCCCATCAGCATCGGCGCGGCACAGTAGCTTGTGCAGTATTGCCCTTGCGATGCGCTATGTGATGGGCGGGTGCGTCGTGTCCCGTAAGAGAGAAGTCCCACCGTGGTAGCTTAGTGCTGCCCGCGCTGGCTGCTTCTCTCTTTTTTCATTAAATCGCATTGCGCCTGGTAGTATGCAATCGTGCGTGTGTGTGAAATCATCCCATGGCCGGGAATAACAACTGTCAAGTGTTGTCCCCCAGCACAACACAGCACACAACAGTCTGCGCGAGCCAACGCCCGCAGTACGCAGCATCGGCGATAAGTACGATAATGCTATAACACCAAGTGCGTGTGTGAAGCCATTCCCCTCGCTGGATATTACTTTACTTTTTTTTTATTTCATCCTGCGCCTGGTAGTATGCAACCGCGTATGTGTGTGAAACCATTCCATGTCCTGGAATGACAAGTCTCAAGTGCACAACACCCGCACACCAGCACCCGCAGTACGCAATGTGTAAAACACTGCCCCGCCGACAATAACACTAAGTGCCAGAAAGCGTCCAAGTCCCCCCAGCATACAGCACACAACAGCGCTGCGCGAGCCAACCCCCGCAGTACGCAATGTGTAAAACACTGCCCCGCCGACAATAACACTAAGTCCCAGAAAGCGTCCAAGTCCCCCCAGCATACAGCACACAACAGCGCTGCGCGAGCCAACCCCCGCAGTACGCAATGTGTAAAACACTGCCCCGTCGACCATAACACTAAGACCCAGAACGCGTCCACGTCCAGGAATGCAAAGTGTCAAGTGTTGGAAAAGTCCCCCACACAGCGCACACAACACAACAGCGCAACGGTTTGTTGAATTTCTCACTGCGCAAGCCAGCACTCGCAGTACGCAGTGTGTATAACACTGCCCCGTCGGCAATAACACCAAGTCCCAGAACGCGTCCACGTCCCGGAATGCAAAGTGTCAAGTGTTGGAAAAGTCCCCCACACAGCGCACACAACACAACAGCGCAACGGTTTGTTGAATTTCTCACTGCGCAAGCCAGCACTCGCAGTACGCAATGTGTAAAACACTGCCCCGCCGACAATAACACTAAGTGCCAGAAAGCGTCCAAGTCCCCCCAGCATACAGCACACAACAGCGCTGCGCGAGCCAACCCCCGCAGTACGCAATGTGTAAAACACTGCCCCGTCGACCATAACACTAAGACCCAGAACGCGTCCACGTCCAGGAATGCAAAGTGTCAAGTGTTGGAAAAGTCCCCCACACAGCGCACACAACACAACAGCGCAACGGTTTGTTGAATTTCTCACTGCGCAAGCCAGCACTCGCAGTACGCAGTGTGTATAACACTGCCCCGTCGGCAATAACACCAAGTCCCAGAACGCGTCCACGTCCCGGAATGCAAAGTGTCAAGTGTTGGAAAAGTCCCCCACACAGCGCACACAACACAACAGCGCAACGGTTTGTTGAATTTCTCACTGCGCAAGCCAGCACTCGCAGTACGCAATGTGTAAAACACTGCCCCGCCGACAATAACACTAAGTGCCAGAAAGCGTCCAAGTCCCCCCAGCATACAGCACACAACAGCGCTGCGCGAGCCAACCCCCGCAGTACGCAATGTGTAAAACACTGCCCCGCCGACAATAACACTAAGTCCCAGAAAGCGTCCAAGTCCCCCCAGCATACAGCACACAACAGCGCTGCGCGAGCCAACCCCCGCAGTACGCAATGTGTAAAACACTGCCCCGTCGACCATAACACTAAGACCCAGAACGCGTCCACGTCCAGGAATGCAAAGTGTCAAGTGTTGGAAAAGTCCCCCACACAGCGCACACAACACAACAGCGCAACGGTTTGTTGAATTTCTCACTGCGCAAGCCAGCACTCGCAGTACGCAGTGTGTATAACACTGCCCCGTCGGCAATAACACCAAGTCCCAGAACGCGTCCACGTCCCGGAATGCAAAGTGTCAAGTGTTGGAAAAGTCCCCCACACAGCGCACACAACACAACAGCGCAACGGTTTGTTGAATTTCTCACTGCGCAAGCCAGCACTCGCAGTACGCAATGTGTAAAACACTGCCCCGCCGACAATAACACTAAGTGCCAGAAAGCGTCCAAGTCCCCCCAGCATACAGCACACAACAGCGCTGCGCGAGCCAACCCCCGCAGTACGCAATGTGTAAAACACTGCCCCGCCGACAATAACACTAAGTCCCAGAAAGCGTCCAAGTCCCCCCAGCATACAGCACACAACAGCGCTGCGCGAGCCAACCCCCGCAGTACGCAATGTGTAAAACACTGCCCCGTCGACCATAACACTAAGACCCAGAACGCGTCCACGTCCAGGAATGCAAAGTGTCAAGTGTTGGAAAAGTCCCCCACACAGCGCACACAACACAACAGCGCAACGGTTTGTTGAATTTCTCACTGCGCAAGCCAGCACTCGCAGTACGCAGTGTGTATAACACTGCCCCGTCGGCAATAACACCAAGTCCCAGAACGCGTCCACGTCCCGGAATGCAAAGTGTCAAGTGTTGGAAAAGTCCCCCACACAGCGCACACAACACAACAGCGCAACGGTTTGTTGAATTTCTCACTGCGCAAGCCAGCACTCGCAGTACGCAATGTGTAAAACACTGCCCCGCCGACAATAACACTAAGTGCCAGAAAGCGTCCAAGTCCCCCCAGCATACAGCACACAACAGCGCTGCGCGAGCCAACCCCCGCAGTACGCAATGTGTAAAACACTGCCCCGTCGACCATAACACTAAGACCCAGAACGCGTCCACGTCCAGGAATGCAAAGTGTCAAGTGTTGGAAAAGTCCCCCACACAGCGCACACAACACAACAGCGCAACGGTTTGTTGAATTTCTCACTGCGCAAGCCAGCACTCGCAGTACGCAGTGTGTATAACACTGCCCCGTCGGCAATAACACCAAGTCCCAGAACGCGTCCACGTCCCGGAATGCAAAGTGTCAAGTGTTGGAAAAGTCCCCCACACAGCGCACACAACACAACAGCGCAACGGTTTGTTGAATTTCTCACTGCGCAAGCCAGCACTCGCAGTACGCAATGTGTAAAACACTGCCCCGCCGACAATAACACTAAGTGCCAGAAAGCGTCCAAGTCCCCCCAGCATACAGCACACAACAGCGCTGCGCGAGCCAACCCCCGCAGTACGCAATGTGTAAAACACTGCCCCGTCGACCATAACACTAAGACCCAGAACGCGTCCACGTCCAGGAATGCAAAGTGTCAAGTGTTGGAAAAGTCCCCCACACAGCGCACACAACACAACAGCGCAACGGTTTGTTGAATTTCTCACTGCGCAAGCCAGCACTCGCAGTACGCAGTGTGTATAACACTGCCCCGTCGGCAATAACACCAAGTCCCAGAACGCGTCCACGTCCCGGAATGCAAAGTGTCAAGTGTTGGAAAAGTCCCCCACACAGCGCACACAACACAACAGCGCAACGGTTTGTTGAATTTCTCACTGCGCAAGCCAGCACTCGCAGTACGCAATGTGTAAAACACTGCCCCGCCGACAATAACACTAAGTGCCAGAAAGCGTCCAAGTCCCCCCAGCATACAGCACACAACAGCGCTGCGCGAGCCAACCCCCGCAGTACGCAATGTGTAAAACACTGCCCCGTCGACCATAACACTAAGACCCAGAACGCGTCCACGTCCAGGAATGCAAAGTGTCAAGTGTTGGAAAAGTCCCCCACACAGCGCACACAACACAACAGCGCAACGGTTTGTTGAATTTCTCACTGCGCAAGCCAGCACTCGCAGTACGCAGTGTGTATAACACTGCCCCGTCGGCAATAACACCAAGTCCCAGAACGCGTCCACGTCCCGGAATGCAAAGTGTCAAGTGTTGGAAAAGTCCCCCACACAGCGCACACAACACAACAGCGCAACGGTTTGTTGAATTTCTCACTGCGCAAGCCAGCACTCGCAGTACGCAATGTGTAAAACACTGCCCCGCCGACAATAACACTAAGTGCCAGAAAGCGTCCAAGTCCCCCCAGCATACAGCACACAACAGCGCTGCGCGAGCCAACCCCCGCAGTACGCAATGTGTAAAACACTGCCCCGTCGACCATAACACTAAGACCCAGAACGCGTCCACGTCCAGGAATGCAAAGTGTCAAGTGTTGGAAAAGTCCCCCACACAGCGCACACAACACAACAGCGCAACGGTTTGTTGAATTTCTCACTGCGCAAGCCAGCACTCGCAGTACGAAGTGTGTATAACACTGCCCCGTCGGCAATAACACCAAGTCCCAGAACGCGTCCACGTCCCGGAATGCAAAGTGTCAAGTGTTGGAAAAGTCCCCCACACAGCGCACACAACACAACAGCGCAACGGTTTGTTGAATTTCTCACTGCGCAAGCCAGCACTCGCAGTACGCAATGTGTAAAACACTGCCCCGCCGACAATAACACTAAGTCCCAGAAAGCGTCCACGTCCCGGAATGCAAAGTGTCAAGTGTTGGAAAAGTCCCCCGCACAGCGCACACAACACAACAGCGCAACAGTCCGGCACTGATATTAAGTCCAATTCGATAACACAATAACACCAAGGCAACATCGAGGGTAAGAATGCGCGTGTCAAGTGTGATGAAAAGTCTCCCCCACACAGCGCACACAACACAACAGCGCAACAGTTTGTTTAATTTGTCACTGCGCGAGCCAGCACTCGCAGTACGCAGTGTGTGCATCGGCCCGGCACTGGTATTAAGTCCAATTCGATAATACAATAACACCAAGCCAACATCAAGCACAGCACAGCACAACAGTTTGTTTTATTTCTCACCCGCAGTACGCAGTGTGTATAACATCGACAACGGCGCGTACATGACTATTGAAAAAAAAAAACAACACATTCACACATTGGTCACACATCATCATCTTTACCTACGGGAAAACTGAAACTGTTGGAAAAAAGTTCAACTATTGAAAAAATGTCAACTATTGAAACAAGTAACCAACTATTGAAACAACCAACACCTTAGGCACGGCCCAAGTACAAGTACGAGTTCAATAGTAGGGTTACCCCCCATCGGAATATGACCGACACCCGGCACTGGTACCGATTGCGGTGCGTGAACATTTCCCGACCCAGCATGGTGTCTCGGCTAGCGGTACAAGTCTATCCAAGGCACTCCTATAACGATGCCCCCAGTGTGGTATATACCCATACCGAGGCAACGTTGGTATGACCATGTTTACACTATTGTGGGGAAAGTTGGTGAGTGAAAAGTTTGAGGCATAACTTGCGAAGCTTGTATGGATGTTCGGTAGTACGATGCCGTACGGGTGGGGTCAAGTTACTGTCGGTAGGGTCGAACGTCTATCGAATCCAGTGAGTCTGGTCGGCACCAGGGAGGGTAAACCTTTTGAGCTTGTATCGAATCCAGTGAGTCTGGTCGGCACCCGGGAGGGTAAACCTTTTGAGCTTGTATCGAATCCAGTGAGTCTGGTCGGCACCCGGGAGGGTAAACCTTTTGAGCTTGTATCGAATTCAGTGAGTTTCGTGTGTCGAACCCCTACCCTCACTACGTGGTGAGACGTACGTACTCCAGTGTGTGGTGTCGTGTCGTGCGTTGAACGTCGAAGGGGCATAAGGCGATTGTGGCTTTCTCGTGTGCCATGCGAACCCTGTGCAGTACGGTGTGTCGAACATTGAAATACCTCCCATGTAAGACGCATCGCATCAGTGCAGCTAGTAGCACCACACGGGTAGTTACCGCTCTCTCGCTCCGAGTTTTTTTTCTCCATTGTTATGCCTCCTCAGCGTATGCTGTAGGTATGCAGTAGGGGAAAAAAAGCGTGCGCTCGCTCGCTCGTCTGTGTGTGTTGGGTCGTTTACATCAATGTGGTGCAGCTACCTCGTGATAAGCGAGCGTGGACATGTGAACAATACCCCCTCTCACGCTTTTATGCGTGCTAGTAATTGTGTATGGGAATCTTTTGGCTAGTGTATGGCTATCGTGTATGCGAACGAGGAACGAATTTACCGAGGATGAACGTTGTGGTGATGTTGTGCGAAGTTAATATACATGCTAGACATAAGATAGGCATGTGGATGGGTCACATTCGACTGCAACGTGGTGCGTGAGCGATGATATGTGCGGGTAGTCACACTGATCGCGCATAGGATGGCTTCTATTGATTTGTTTCAAAAGAACCTTCCTCGAGGTGCACGAACTTTCTCAACACTTGAGATGCCTTATGCTAGACATAAGATAGGCATGTGGATGGGTCGTATTCGACTGTAACACGGTGCGTGAGCGATGATATGTGCGGGTAGTCACACTGATCGCGCATAGGATGGCTTCTATTGATTTGTTTCAAAAGAACCTTCCTCGAGGTGCACGAACTTTCTCAACACTTGAGATGCCTTATGCTAGACATAAGATAGGCATGTGGATGGGTCACATTCGACTGCAACGTGGTGCGTGAGCGATGATATGTGCGGGTAGTCACACTGATCGCGCATAGGATGGCTTCTATTGATTTGTTTCAAAAGAACCTTCCTCGAGGTGCACGAACTTTCTCAACACTTGAGATGCCTTATGCTAGACATAAGATAGGCATGTGGATGGGTCGTATTCGACTGTAACACGGTGCGTGAGCGATGATATGTGCGGGTAGTCACACTGATCGCGCATAGGATGGCTTCTATTGATTTGTTTCAAAAGAACCTTCCTCGAGGTGCACGAACTTTCTCAACACTTGAGATGCCTTATGCTAGACATAAGATAGGCATGTGGATGGGTCACATTCGACTGCAACGTGGTGCGTGAGCGATGATATGTGCGGGTAGTCACACTGATCGCGCATAGGATGGCTTCTATTGATTTGTTTCAAAAGAACCTTCCTCGAGGTGCACGAACTTTCTCAACACTTGAGATGCCTTATGCTAGACATAAGATAGGCATGTGGATGGGTCGTATTCGACTGTAACACGGTGCGTGAGCGATGATATGTGCGGGTAGTCACACTGATCGCGCATAGGATGGCTTCTATTGATTTGTTTCAAAAGAACCTTCCTCGAGGTGCACGAACTTTCTCAACACTTGAGATGCCTTATGCTAGACATAAGATAGGCATGTGGATGGGTCACATTCGACTGCAACGTGGTGCGTGAGCGATGATATGTGCGGGTAGTCACACTGATCGCGCATAGGATGGCTTCTATTGATTTGTTTCAAAAGAACCTTCCTCGAGGTGCACGAACTTTCTCAACACTTGAGATGCCTTATGCTAGACATAAGATAGGCATGTGGATGGGTCGTATTCGACTGTAACACGGTGCGTGAGCGATGATATGTGCGGGTAGTCACACTGATCGCGCATAGGATGGCTTCTATTGATTTGTTTCAAAAGAACCTTCCTCGAGGTGCACGAACTTTCTCAACACTTGAGATGCCTTATGCTAGACATAAGATAGGCATGTGGATGGGTCACATTCGACTGCAACGTGGTGCGTGAGCGATGATATGTGCGGGTAGTCACACTGATCGCGCATAGGATGGCTTCTATTGATTTGTTTCAAAAGAACCTTCCTCGAGGTGCACGAACTTTCTCAACACTTGAGATGCCTTATGCTAGACATAAGATAGGCATGTGGATGGGTCGTATTCGACTGTAACACGGTGCGTGAGCGATGATAGGTATGGGTGGACATATCATTCGCGTGTAGGATAGTAGATGCTGAGCAAATCATAAACTTTTGAAACAGCCCAATAGCGATGCCCTTGGAAATTCCTATGGTGTGGCTATTGGTGTGTTGCAAAAGTTTTGGAAAGGATGGATCAATACTTATGCACTGCTTTCGGGGCCACATGTATATATTAAACAGTGGTCGGTAAATGGCTGAATACAGCGAACATATAACTCATTATGATGATCCATTTATGATGGTAGCCTATGATTCAGCAACTCCTATCTCTACCTCCCCGTGGTACCGACTGGGATACGAGCAACCTTCGGAAAGATCGAGTAACCAACCTCGGTGGGACCTTAGGTCGTATGCAGACAGAGAAGGGGGCACTCGGGCCCCAAAGCTTAAGGTGTGTATACGATCCGTGCCGATAGCTGAATGGTGGAAGGGGCGATACAAATATGAAGCCGCGAACGGACCCTGTGGGGTACCGGGGCAAACCTCACAGTAATGTTGCCCTTGCTGTGGTATGGCAGGGTAGTCCACAGTCGACCATATATTTTCCCTAGCGACTCGTGGGAACCACATGAAAAGCAAAACCAACCCAATGCGAAGATCGAAGCGTATTCATCACCCTAAGAAGTGTCCTTGTTGTGTTAACTCAGTGGCATCGTCGTCCTCATCGTCGTCCTCATCGTCATCATCGTCCTCATCATCATCGTCCTCGTCCTCGTCCTCGTCCTCGTCCTCGTCCTCATCGCTATTCCCTTCTCCGGTTATAGATATAAATCCGGATGAAGAATCGAAGAGCGAGCAGCAGTGGTCTGACCACCCATTAGCACCGTCATCGCCATCCGAAATGACACAAGACCCACTGTACGAAGAATCGAAGAGCGAGCAGCAATGGTCTGACCACCCCTTAGCATCGCCATCGTCATCCGAAATGACACAAGACCCACTACACGTGGAATCGAATAGTGAGCAGCAATGGTCTGACCACCCCTTAGCAACGCCACCCTTATCAGTATCATGGGAACCACTAGCATCGTCATCCAGAGTGATGCAACTACCCCAGTCCCCTTCTGTAGACATAGAGTCGTTTGATACACAGCAGACGATCCAATTAGACTCTCTGAAAGAACTCAGAGTTGTCCTAGAGCCGATAGATGCTAGTCAATATGATATACAAACCATAAGACTATCTAGAACTGAAACAAGAATGTTCATCTTGCACCACTACGACATGGGTGATTCAGTGTCGGACACCCTCTTGGCATTGAATTCCACATATGGACAAACTGTTACTCGTAGAACGGTTACGATGTGGTACAAAAGGTTCGATACCGACAGGAACTGCGCGGATCGTCCACGCAAAGGCCGTCCGAAGGCAATCGATAACACAGCAACACTGCTTGCTGATGTGAAACAAAACAGCCAGCAATCTACGAGGTCTATGGCCCAGAAATACAACTGTTCGGCAGCGACTGTTATGCGAACGTTGCATAAACTAAACTATGTGCCAAAAAGAATGGGATACCACCCACACAAGCTAGACCCAGTCAACCTTGCAAAGCGGGTGAAACTAGCCCAACGACTACTCAGACAAAGTGAACGAGACCAGGGTATGCTCGATAATTTGGTCACTTGTGATGAATCTAAGATACCCATGTTTGCGCCTCACAGAGGCATACATTGGATCGTAAAAGGCGCCATGCCGAAGACAATCGCCAAAGACAGGATGAATCGCAAGTGGAACATGCTCTGTGTGTTTTGGGATCGACGAGGCATTATACACTGGGAATTGCTAGACAAGGGTGTATCTGTTAACCGTAAACGATATCAGAAGCAGCTGGAAAAGGTGGCTGGTATACTGGGAGTGAGTAAACATAGGCCGGTACCCCTACTACACGATAACGCTCCGTGCCATAGGGCACATGAAACGATAGATAAGGCGAGGAGCCTGGGATTTAACATATTGAACCATCCTCCTTACTCACCAGACATCAGTCCATCGGACTACCATTTATTCAGGTCATTGAGTAATAAGCTTAGGAATAAACTCTTCAGGACTAAGGACGAGATGAGCGCATTCCTAAAAGAGTTCTTCGATAGCAAGCCTCCTACGTTCTATGCCAGAGGCATAGATTCCCTACCTGCGAGGTGGAAGCGGGTCATAAAATACGGTGGTAAATACTGCTTCTAGGTCAGTGTTATGTCATGTATGTTATGTGTTGTGTATCGTCCAATAAAAAAGAGAGAAGCCCCCCTAAATGTGTGGGGCTTCTCTCTTTTTTATTAAATTCCCCTGCGCCTTAATCTATGCAACACGCATTACATCTGGTTCTACGGCTAAGTCCCAGAAACGAGGTCATAAGTCGAAAAAATTCTAAGTCCGAACAATATTCTAAGTCCAAGAAATATATTCCCGGATCACCCCCCATCGGAATCCGACCCACACCCGGCACTGGTACTGATTACGGTGTCCCAAGTTGCCCCGATCGAACGAGGTGTCTCTGCTAGCGGTATAAGCTGTGCACCATGTCCTGGAATGCAAAGTAGCATGTTTTGGCAAAGTCCCCCCCCCCAGCACAGCACAGCACAACAGTTTGTTCAATTTCTCACTGCGCGACCCAGCACGCAGTACGTGTAACAATGCCCCATCAGCATCGGCGCGGCACAGTAGCTTGTGCAGTATTGCCCTTGCGATGCGCTATGTGATGGGCGGGTGCGTCGTGTCCCGTAAGAGAGAAGTCCCACCGTGGTAGCTTAGTGCTGCCCGCGCTGGCTGCTTCTCTCTTTTTTCATTAAATCGCATTGCGCCTGGTAGTATGCAATCGTGCGTGTGTGTGAAATCATCCCATGGCCGGGAATAACAACTGTCAAGTGTTGTCCCCCAGCACAACACAGCACACAACAGTCTGCGCGAGCCAACGCCCGCAGTACGCAGCATCGGCGATAAGTACGATAATGCTATAACACCAAGTGCGTGTGTGAAGCCATTCCCCTCGCTGGATATTACTTTACTTTTTTTTTATTTCATCCTGCGCCTGGTAGTATGCAACCGCGTATGTGTGTGAAACCATTCCATGTCCTGGAATGACAAGTCTCAAGTGCACAACACCCGCACACCAGCACCCGCAGTACGCAATGTGTAAAACACTGCCCCGCCGACAATAACACTAAGTGCCAGAAAGCGTCCAAGTCCCCCCAGCATACAGCACACAACAGCGCTGCGCGAGCCAACCCCCGCAGTACGCAATGTGTAAAACACTGCCCCGCCGACAATAACACTAAGTCCCAGAAAGCGTCCAAGTCCCCCCAGCATACAGCACACAACAGCGCTGCGCGAGCCAACCCCCGCAGTACGCAATGTGTAAAACACTGCCCCGTCGACCATAACACTAAGACCCAGAACGCGTCCACGTCCAGGAATGCAAAGTGTCAAGTGTTGGAAAAGTCCCCCACACAGCGCACACAACACAACAGCGCAACGGTTTGTTGAATTTCTCACTGCGCAAGCCAGCACTCGCAGTACGCAGTGTGTATAACACTGCCCCGTCGGCAATAACACCAAGTCCCAGAACGCGTCCACGTCCCGGAATGCAAAGTGTCAAGTGTTGGAAAAGTCCCCCACACAGCGCACACAACACAACAGCGCAACGGTTTGTTGAATTTCTCACTGCGCAAGCCAGCACTCGCAGTACGCAATGTGTAAAACACTGCCCCGCCGACAATAACACTAAGTGCCAGAAAGCGTCCAAGTCCCCCCAGCATACAGCACACAACAGCGCTGCGCGAGCCAACCCCCGCAGTACGCAATGTGTAAAACACTGCCCCGTCGACCATAACACTAAGACCCAGAACGCGTCCACGTCCAGGAATGCAAAGTGTCAAGTGTTGGAAAAGTCCCCCACACAGCGCACACAACACAACAGCGCAACGGTTTGTTGAATTTCTCACTGCGCAAGCCAGCACTCGCAGTACGCAGTGTGTATAACACTGCCCCGTCGGCAATAACACCAAGTCCCAGAACGCGTCCACGTCCCGGAATGCAAAGTGTCAAGTGTTGGAAAAGTCCCCCACACAGCGCACACAACACAACAGCGCAACGGTTTGTTGAATTTCTCACTGCGCAAGCCAGCACTCGCAGTACGCAATGTGTAAAACACTGCCCCGCCGACAATAACACTAAGTGCCAGAAAGCGTCCAAGTCCCCCCAGCATACAGCACACAACAGCGCTGCGCGAGCCAACCCCCGCAGTACGCAATGTGTAAAACACTGCCCCGCCGACAATAACACTAAGTCCCAGAAAGCGTCCAAGTCCCCCCAGCATACAGCACACAACAGCGCTGCGCGAGCCAACCCCCGCAGTACGCAATGTGTAAAACACTGCCCCGTCGACCATAACACTAAGACCCAGAACGCGTCCACGTCCAGGAATGCAAAGTGTCAAGTGTTGGAAAAGTCCCCCACACAGCGCACACAACACAACAGCGCAACGGTTTGTTGAATTTCTCACTGCGCAAGCCAGCACTCGCAGTACGCAGTGTGTATAACACTGCCCCGTCGGCAATAACACCAAGTCCCAGAACGCGTCCACGTCCCGGAATGCAAAGTGTCAAGTGTTGGAAAAGTCCCCCACACAGCGCACACAACACAACAGCGCAACGGTTTGTTGAATTTCTCACTGCGCAAGCCAGCACTCGCAGTACGCAATGTGTAAAACACTGCCCCGCCGACAATAACACTAAGTGCCAGAAAGCGTCCAAGTCCCCCCAGCATACAGCACACAACAGCGCTGCGCGAGCCAACCCCCGCAGTACGCAATGTGTAAAACACTGCCCCGCCGACAATAACACTAAGTCCCAGAAAGCGTCCAAGTCCCCCCAGCATACAGCACACAACAGCGCTGCGCGAGCCAACCCCCGCAGTACGCAATGTGTAAAACACTGCCCCGTCGACCATAACACTAAGACCCAGAACGCGTCCACGTCCAGGAATGCAAAGTGTCAAGTGTTGGAAAAGTCCCCCACACAGCGCACACAACACAACAGCGCAACGGTTTGTTGAATTTCTCACTGCGCAAGCCAGCACTCGCAGTACGCAGTGTGTATAACACTGCCCCGTCGGCAATAACACCAAGTCCCAGAACGCGTCCACGTCCCGGAATGCAAAGTGTCAAGTGTTGGAAAAGTCCCCCACACAGCGCACACAACACAACAGCGCAACGGTTTGTTGAATTTCTCACTGCGCAAGCCAGCACTCGCAGTACGCAATGTGTAAAACACTGCCCCGCCGACAATAACACTAAGTGCCAGAAAGCGTCCAAGTCCCCCCAGCATACAGCACACAACAGCGCTGCGCGAGCCAACCCCCGCAGTACGCAATGTGTAAAACACTGCCCCGTCGACCATAACACTAAGACCCAGAACGCGTCCACGTCCAGGAATGCAAAGTGTCAAGTGTTGGAAAAGTCCCCCACACAGCGCACACAACACAACAGCGCAACGGTTTGTTGAATTTCTCACTGCGCAAGCCAGCACTCGCAGTACGCAGTGTGTATAACACTGCCCCGTCGGCAATAACACCAAGTCCCAGAACGCGTCCACGTCCCGGAATGCAAAGTGTCAAGTGTTGGAAAAGTCCCCCACACAGCGCACACAACACAACAGCGCAACGGTTTGTTGAATGTCTCACTGCGCAAGCCAGCACTCGCAGTACGCAATGTGTAAAACACTGCCCCGCCGACAATAACACTAAGTGCCAGAAAGCGTCCAAGTCCCCCCAGCATACAGCACACAACAGCGCTGCGCGAGCCAACCCCCGCAGTACGCAATGTGTAAAACACTGCCCCGTCGACCATAACACTAAGACCCAGAACGCGTCCACGTCCAGGAATGCAAAGTGTCAAGTGTTGGAAAAGTCCCCCACACAGCGCACACAACACAACAGCGCAACGGTTTGTTGAATTTCTCACTGCGCAAGCCAGCACTCGCAGTACGCAGTGTGTATAACACTGCCCCGTCGGCAATAACACCAAGTCCCAGAACGCGTCCACGTCCCGGAATGCAAAGTGTCAAGTGTTGGAAAAGTCCCCCACACAGCGCACACAACACAACAGCGCAACGGTTTGTTGAATTTCTCACTGCGCAAGCCAGCACTCGCAGTACGCAATGTGTAAAACACTGCCCCGCCGACAATAACACTAAGTGCCAGAAAGCGTCCAAGTCCCCCCAGCATACAGCACACAACAGCGCTGCGCGAGCCAACCCCCGCAGTACGCAATGTGTAAAACACTGCCCCGTCGACCATAACACTAAGACCCAGAACGCGTCCACGTCCAGGAATGCAAAGTGTCAAGTGTTGGAAAAGTCCCCCACACAGCGCACACAACACAACAGCGCAACGGTTTGTTGAATTTCTCACTGCGCAAGCCAGCACTCGCAGTACGCAGTGTGTATAACACTGCCCCGTCGGCAATAACACCAAGTCCCAGAACGCGTCCACGTCCCGGAATGCAAAGTGTCAAGTGTTGGAAAAGTCCCCCACACAGCGCACACAACACAACAGCGCAACGGTTTGTTGAATTTCTCACTGCGCAAGCCAGCACTCGCAGTACGCAATGTGTAAAACACTGCCCCGCCGACAATAACACTAAGTGCCAGAAAGCGTCCAAGTCCCCCCAGCATACAGCACACAACAGCGCTGCGCGAGCCAACCCCCGCAGTACGCAATGTGTAAAACACTGCCCCGTCGACCATAACACTAAGACCCAGAACGCGTCCACGTCCAGGAATGCAAAGTGTCAAGTGTTGGAAAAGTCCCCCACACAGCGCACACAACACAACAGCGCAACGGTTTGTTGAATTTCTCACTGCGCAAGCCAGCACTCGCAGTACGCAGTGTGTATAACACTGCCCCGTCGGCAATAACACCAAGTCCCAGAACGCGTCCACGTCCCGGAATGCAAAGTGTCAAGTGTTGGAAAAGTCCCCCACACAGCGCACACAACACAACAGCGCAACGGTTTGTTGAATTTCTCACTGCGCAAGCCAGCACTCGCAGTACGCAATGTGTAAAACACTGCCCCGCCGACAATAACACTAAGTCCCAGAAAGCGTCCACGTCCCGGAATGCAAAGTGTCAAGTGTTGGAAAAGTCCCCCGCACAGCGCACACAACACAACAGCGCAACAGTCCGGCACTGATATTAAGTCCAATTCGATAACACAATAACACCAAGGCAACATCGAGGGTAAGAATGCGCGTGTCAAGTGTGATGAAAAGTCTCCCCCACACAGCGCACACAACACAACAGCGCAACAGTTTGTTTAATTTGTCACTGCGCGAGCCAGCACTCGCAGTACGCAGTGTGTGCATCGGCCCGGCACTGGTATTAAGTCCAATTCGATAATACAATAACACCAAGCCAACATCAAGCACAGCACAGCACAACAGTTTGTTTTATTTCTCACCCGCAGTACGCAGTGTGTATAACATCGACAACGGCGCGTACATGACTATTGAAAAAAAAAAACAACACATTCACACATTGGTCACACATCATCATCTTTACCTACGGGAAAACTGAAACTGTTGGAAAAAAGTTCAACTATTGAAAAAATGTCAACTATTGAAACAAGTAACCAACTATTGAAACAACCAACACCTTAGGCACGGCCCAAGTACAAGTACGAGTTCAATAGTAGGGTTACCCCCCATCGGAATATGACCGACACCCGGCACTGGTACCGATTGCGGTGCGTGAACATTTCCCGACCCAGCATGGTGTCTCGGCTAGCGGTACAAGTCTATCCAAGGCACTCCTATAACGATGCCCCCAGTGTGGTATATACCCATACCGAGGCAACGTTGGTATGACCATGTTTACACTATTGTGGGGAAAGTTGGTGAGTGAAAAGTTTGAGGCATAACTTGCGAAGCTTGTATGGATGTTCGGTAGTACGATGCCGTACGGGTGGGGTCAAGTTACTGTCGGTAGGGTCGAACGTCTATCGAATCCAGTGAGTCTGGTCGGCACCAGGGAGGGTAAACCTTTTGAGCTTGTATCGAATCCAGTGAGTCTGGTCGGCACCCGGGAGGGTAAACCTTTTGAGCTTGTATCGAATCCAGTGAGTCTGGTCGGCACCCGGGAGGGTAAACCTTTTGAGCTTGTATCGAATTCAGTGAGTTTCGTGTGTCGAACCCCTACCCTCACTACGTGGTGAGACGTACGTACTCCAGTGTGTGGTGTCGTGTCGTGCGTTGAACGTCGAAGGGGCATAAGGCGATTGTGGCTTTCTCGTGTGCCATGCGAACCCTGTGCAGTACGGTGTGTCGAACATTGAAATACCTCCCATGTAAGACGCATCGCATCAGTGCAGCTAGTAGCACCACACGGGTAGTTACCGCTCTCTCGCTCCGAGTTTTTTTTCTCCATTGTTATGCCTCCTCAGCGTATGCTGTAGGTATGCAGTAGGGGAAAAAAAGCGTGCGCTCGCTCGCTCGTCTGTGTGTGTTGGGTCGTTTACATCAATGTGGTGCAGCTACCTCGTGATAAGCGAGCGTGGACATGTGAACAATACCCCCTCTCACGCTTTTATGCGTGCTAGTAATTGTGTATGGGAATCTTTTGGCTAGTGTATGGCTATCGTGTATGCGAACGAGGAACGAATTTACCGAGGATGAACGTTGTGGTGATGTTGTGCGAAGTTAATATACATGCTAGACATAAGATAGGCATGTGGATGGGTCACATTCGACTGCAACGTGGTGCGTGAGCGATGATATGTGCGGGTAGTCACACTGATCGCGCATAGGATGGCTTCTATTGATTTGTTTCAAAAGAACCTTCCTCGAGGTGCACGAACTTTCTCAACACTTGAGATGCCTTATGCTAGACATAAGATAGGCATGTGGATGGGTCGTATTCGACTGTAACACGGTGCGTGAGCGATGATATGTGCGGGTAGTCACACTGATCGCGCATAGGATGGCTTCTATTGATTTGTTTCAAAAGAACCTTCCTCGAGGTGCACGAACTTTCTCAACACTTGAGATGCCTTATGCTAGACATAAGATAGGCATGTGGATGGGTCACATTCGACTGCAACGTGGTGCGTGAGCGATGATATGTGCGGGTAGTCACACTGATCGCGCATAGGATGGCTTCTATTGATTTGTTTCAAAAGAACCTTCCTCGAGGTGCACGAACTTTCTCAACACTTGAGATGCCTTATGCTAGACATAAGATAGGCATGTGGATGGGTCGTATTCGACTGTAACACGGTGCGTGAGCGATGATATGTGCGGGTAGTCACACTGATCGCGCATAGGATGGCTTCTATTGATTTGTTTCAAAAGAACCTTCCTCGAGGTGCACGAACTTTCTCAACACTTGAGATGCCTTATGCTAGACATAAGATAGGCATGTGGATGGGTCACATTCGACTGCAACGTGGTGCGTGAGCGATGATATGTGCGGGTAGTCACACTGATCGCGCATAGGATGGCTTCTATTGATTTGTTTCAAAAGAACCTTCCTCGAGGTGCACGAACTTTCTCAACACTTGAGATGCCTTATGCTAGACATAAGATAGGCATGTGGATGGGTCGTATTCGACTGTAACACGGTGCGTGAGCGATGATATGTGCGGGTAGTCACACTGATCGCGCATAGGATGGCTTCTATTGATTTGTTTCAAAAGAACCTTCCTCGAGGTGCACGAACTTTCTCAACACTTGAGATGCCTTATGCTAGACATAAGATAGGCATGTGGATGGGTCACATTCGACTGCAACGTGGTGCGTGAGCGATGATATGTGCGGGTAGTCACACTGATCGCGCATAGGATGGCTTCTATTGATTTGTTTCAAAAGAACCTTCCTCGAGGTGCACGAACTTTCTCAACACTTGAGATGCCTTATGCTAGACATAAGATAGGCATGTGGATGGGTCGTATTCGACTGTAACACGGTGCGTGAGCGATGATATGTGCGGGTAGTCACACTGATCGCGCATAGGATGGCTTCTATTGATTTGTTTCAAAAGAACCTTCCTCGAGGTGCACGAACTTTCTCAACACTTGAGATGCCTTATGCTAGACATAAGATAGGCATGTGGATGGGTCACATTCGACTGCAACGTGGTGCGTGAGCGATGATATGTGCGGGTAGTCACACTGATCGCGCATAGGATGGCTTCTATTGATTTGTTTCAAAAGAACCTTCCTCGAGGTGCACGAACTTTCTCAACACTTGAGATGCCTTATGCTAGACATAAGATAGGCATGTGGATGGGTCGTATTCGACTGTAACACGGTGCGTGAGCGATGATAGGTATGGGTGGACATATCATTCGCGTGTAGGATAGTAGATGCTGAGCAAATCATAAACTTTTGAAACAGCCCAATAGCGATGCCCTTGGAAATTCCTATGGTGTGGCTATTGGTGTGTTGCAAAAGTTTTGGAAAGGATGGATCAATACTTATGCACTGCTTTCGGGGCCACATGTATATATTAAACAGTGGTCGGTAAATGGCTGAATACAGCGAACATATAACTCATTATGATGATCCATTTATGATGGTAGCCTATGATTCAGCAACTCCTATCTCTACCTCCCCGTGGTACCGACTGGGATACGAGCAACCTTCGGAAAGATCGAGTAACCAACCTCGGTGGGACCTTAGGTCGTATGCAGACAGAGAAGGGGGCACTCGGGCCCCAAAGCTTAAGGTGTGTATACGATCCGTGCCGATAGCTGAATGGTGGAAGGGGCGATACAAATATGAAGCCGCGAACGGACCCTGTGGGGTACCGGGGCAAACCTCACAGTAATGTTGCCCTTGCTGTGGTATGGCAGGGTAGTCCACAGTCGACCATATATTTTTCCTAGCGACTCGTGGGAACCACATGAAAAGCAAAACCAACCCAATGCGAAGATCGAAGCGTATTCATCACCCTAAGAAGTGTCCTTGTTGTGTTAACTCAGTGGCATCGTCGTCCTCATCGTCGTCCTCATCGTCATCATCGTCCTCATCATCATCGTCCTCGTCCTCGTCCTCGTCCTCGTCCTCGTCCTCATCGCTATTCCCTTCTCCGGTTATAGATATAAATCCGGATGAAGAATCGAAGAGCGAGCAGCAGTGGTCTGACCACCCATTAGCACCGTCATCGCCATCCGAAATGACACAAGACCCACTGTACGAAGAATCGAAGAGCGAGCAGCAATGGTCTGACCACCCCTTAGCATCGCCATCGTCATCCGAAATGACACAAGACCCACTACACGTGGAATCGAATAGTGAGCAGCAATGGTCTGACCACCCCTTAGCAACGCCACCCTTATCAGTATCATGGGAACCACTAGCATCGTCATCCAGAGTGATGCAACTACCCCAGTCCCCTTCTGTAGACATAGAGTCGTTTGATACACAGCAGACGATCCAATTAGACTCTCTGAAAGAACTCAGAGTTGTCCTAGAGCCGATAGATGCTAGTCAATATGATATACAAACCATAAGACTATCTAGAACTGAAACAAGAATGTTCATCTTGCACCACTACGACATGGGTGATTCAGTGTCGGACACCCTCTTGGCATTGAATTCCACATATGGACAAACTGTTACTCGTAGAACGGTTACGATGTGGTACAAAAGGTTCGATACCGACAGGAACTGCGCGGATCGTCCACGCAAAGGCCGTCCGAAGGCAATCGATAACACAGCAACACTGCTTGCTGATGTGAAACAAAACAGCCAGCAATCTACGAGGTCTATGGCCCAGAAATACAACTGTTCGGCAGCGACTGTTATGCGAACGTTGCATAAACTAAACTATGTGCCAAAAAGAATGGGATACCACCCACACAAGCTAGACCCAGTCAACCTTGCAAAGCGGGTGAAACTAGCCCAACGACTACTCAGACAAAGTGAACGAGACCAGGGTATGCTCGATAATTTGGTCACTTGTGATGAATCTAAGATACCCATGTTTGCGCCTCACAGAGGCATACATTGGATCGTAAAAGGCGCCATGCCGAAGACAATCGCCAAAGACAGGATGAATCGCAAGTGGAACATGCTCTGTGTGTTTTGGGATCGACGAGGCATTATACACTGGGAATTGCTAGACAAGGGTGTATCTGTTAACCGTAAACGATATCAGAAGCAGCTGGAAAAGGTGGCTGGTATACTGGGAGTGAGTAAACATAGGCCGGTACCCCTACTACACGATAACGCTCCGTGCCATAGGGCACATGAAACGATAGATAAGGCGAGGAGCCTGGGATTTAACATATTGAACCATCCTCCTTACTCACCAGACATCAGTCCATCGGACTACCATTTATTCAGGTCATTGAGTAATAAGCTTAGGAATAAACTCTTCAGGACTAAGGACGAGATGAGCGCATTCCTAAAAGAGTTCTTCGATAGCAAGCCTCCTACGTTCTATGCCAGAGGCATAGATTCCCTACCTGCGAGGTGGAAGCGGGTCATAAAATACGGTGGTAAATACTGCTTCTAGGTCAGTGTTATGTCATGTATGTTATGTGTTGTGTATCGTCCAATAAAAAAGAGAGAAGCCCCCCTAAATGTGTGGGGCTTCTCTCTTTTTTATTAAATTCCCCTGCGCCTTAATCTATGCAACACGCATTACATCTGGTTCTACGGCTAAGTCCCAGAAACGAGGTCATAAGTCGAAAAAATTCTAAGTCCGAACAATATTCTAAGTCCAAGAAATATGTTCCCGGATCACCCCCCATCGGAATCCGACCCACACCCGGCACTGGTACTGATTACGGTGTCCCAAGTTGCCCCGATCGAACGAGGTGTCTCTGCTAGCGGTATAAGCTGTGCACCATGTCCTGGAATGCAAAGTAGCATGTTTTGGCAAAGTCCCCCCCCCAGCACAGCACAGCACAACAGTTTGTTCAATTTCTCACTGCGCGACCCAGCACGCAGTACGTGTAACAATGCCCCATCAGCATCGGCGCGGCACAGTAGCTTGTGCAGTATTGCCCTTGCGATGCGCTATGTGATGGGCGGGTGCGTCGTGTCCCGTAAGAGAGAAGTCCCACCGTGGTAGCTTAGTGCTGCCCGCGCTGGCTGCTTCTCTCTTTTTTCATTAAATCGCATTGCGCCTGGTAGTATGCAATCGTGCGTGTGTGTGAAATCATCCCATGGCCGGGAATAACAACTGTCAAGTGTTGTCCCCCAGCACAACACAGCACACAACAGTCTGCGCGAGCCAACGCCCGCAGTACGCAGCATCGGCGATAAGTACGATAATGCTATAACACCAAGTGCGTGTGTGAAGCCATTCCCCTCGCTGGATATTACTTTACTTTTTTTTTATTTCATCCTGCGCCTGGTAGTATGCAACCGCGTATGTGTGTGAAACCATTCCATGTCCTGGAATGACAAGTCTCAAGTGCACAACACCCGCACACCAGCACCCGCAGTACGCAATGTGTAAAACACTGCCCCGCCGACAATAACACTAAGTGCCAGAAAGCGTCCAAGTCCCCCCAGCATACAGCACACAACAGCGCTGCGCGAGCCAACCCCCGCAGTACGCAATGTGTAAAACACTGCCCCGCCGACAATAACACTAAGTCCCAGAAAGCGTCCAAGTCCCCCCAGCATACAGCACACAACAGCGCTGCGCGAGCCAACCCCCGCAGTACGCAATGTGTAAAACACTGCCCCGTCGACCATAACACTAAGACCCAGAACGCGTCCACGTCCAGGAATGCAAAGTGTCAAGTGTTGGAAAAGTCCCCCACACAGCGCACACAACACAACAGCGCAACGGTTTGTTGAATTTCTCACTGCGCAAGCCAGCACTCGCAGTACGCAGTGTGTATAACACTGCCCCGTCGGCAATAACACCAAGTCCCAGAACGCGTCCACGTCCCGGAATGCAAAGTGTCAAGTGTTGGAAAAGTCCCCCACACAGCGCACACAACACAACAGCGCAACGGTTTGTTGAATTTCTCACTGCGCAAGCCAGCACTCGCAGTACGCAATGTGTAAAACACTGCCCCGCCGACAATAACACTAAGTGCCAGAAAGCGTCCAAGTCCCCCCAGCATACAGCACACAACAGCGCTGCGCGAGCCAACCCCCGCAGTACGCAATGTGTAAAACACTGCCCCGTCGACCATAACACTAAGACCCAGAACGCGTCCACGTCCAGGAATGCAAAGTGTCAAGTGTTGGAAAAGTCCCCCACACAGCGCACACAACACAACAGCGCAACGGTTTGTTGAATTTCTCACTGCGCAAGCCAGCACTCGCAGTACGCAGTGTGTATAACACTGCCCCGTCGGCAATAACACCAAGTCCCAGAACGCGTCCACGTCCCGGAATGCAAAGTGTCAAGTGTTGGAAAAGTCCCCCACACAGCGCACACAACACAACAGCGCAACGGTTTGTTGAATTTCTCACTGCGCAAGCCAGCACTCGCAGTACGCAATGTGTAAAACACTGCCCCGCCGACAATAACACTAAGTGCCAGAAAGCGTCCAAGTCCCCCCAGCATACAGCACACAACAGCGCTGCGCGAGCCAACCCC
>NW_026599660.1:0-33708 GCF_029784135.1 Toxorhynchites rutilus septentrionalis | reverse complement strand
GAAATATTGATAAAATTCCATTTCACCCATATTTTATTTATAAAGATATAGCAGGATTTATTATCTTTATTTGAATTTTAATCACTTTTATTTGAAAATTTAATTATTTATTAATAGACCCAGAAAATTTTATTCCAGCTAATCCATTAGTAACTCCTGTTCATATTCAACCTGAATGATATTTTTTATTTGCTTATGCAATTTTACGATCAATTCCTAATAAATTAGGAGGAGTAATTGCTTTAGTTATATCAATTGCCATTTTAATAATTTTACCTTTTACTCATATAAGTAAATTTCAAGGACTTCAATTTTATCCTCTTAACCAAATTTTATTTTGAAGAATAACATCTATTACATGCCTATTAACTTGAATTGGAGCACGACCCGTAGAAATCCCTTATATTATAACAGGACAAATTTTAACAATTTTATATTTTTTATATTTTATTATTAATCCCCTTTTATCAAAATACTGAGATAACCTTTTAAATTAATTAATAAGCTTTTACAGCATATGTTTTGAAAACATAAGAAAGAAGTAAACTCTTCTATTAATTTTATACTAAAAATCATTCATTATAAAGAAAAAAAAAAAATTTTTACTCCAATAAAAAAAAATAAATAATTTAAAGATAAAGGTAAAAATCTTTTTCATGCTAAATATATTAATTTATCATAACGAAATCGAGGTAAAGTCCCTCGAACCCAAATAAATATATAAGAAATAAAAACTAATTTTAAAAAAAAAAAAAATCTATAAATATCTCTACCTAAAAAAATTACTACAAATAATATACTTATAAATAAAATTCTTGCATATTCTGCTAAAAAAATTAAAGCAAATCTACCTCTTCTATATTCAACATTAAACCCAGAGACTAATTCTGATTCTCCTTCTGCAAAATCAAATGGAGTTCGATTAGTTTCAGCTAAACAAGAAGCAAATCAAACTAATCTTAAAGGATAACAAAAAACAATAAATCAAATATATTTTTGAAAAAAATAAAAATTTAAAAAATTATAACCCCCCACTAAAAAAATAAATCTTAATAAAATTAAAGCCAAACTTACTTCATAAGAAATAGTTTGAGCAACAGCCCGTAAACCCCCTAATAAAGCATAATTAGAATTAGAAGATCACCCAGCAATTATAACAGTATAAACTCTTAATCTAGTAATACAAAAAAAAAATAATACTCCTAAATTAAAAGAATATAATTTAATTAAATAAGGAATACATAACCAAATTAATAAAGATAAAAATAAAGAAAAAATTGGAGAAAAATAATAAACTAAATAATTAGATAATAAAGGATATGTTTGTTCTTTAGTAAATAACTTAACTGCATCTCTAAAAGGTTGTAATAACCCAACAAATCCAACTTTATTAGGACCTTTTCGAATTTGAATATATCCTAAAACTTTTCGTTCTAATAATGTTAAAAAAGCAACTCTAACTAAAACACAAATAATTAATAATAAACTACCTACTAACCCCAATACATAATCATTAAAATACAATACTATTTATAATAATAAAATATTATTTAAATAAATTCTAAATTTATTACACTAATCTGCCAAAATAGTAATTAAATATTATTATCAATCATTTTAATAAAATTTATATTTTTTATATTAGGTCCTTTCGTACTATAATATAATTATTAATTAAAGATAGAAACCAACCTGGCTTACACCGGTTTGAACTCAGATCATGTAAGAATTCAAAGGTCGAACAGACCTAAACTTTAAACTTCTACACCTAAAAATAACTCTTAATCCAACATCGAGGTCGCAATCTTTTTTATCGATATGAACTCTAAAAAAAAATTACGCTGTTATCCCTAAGGTAACTTAAATTTTTAATCAATATTATTGGATCAATTATTCATATATTAATGTATAATACAATTAAAAGTTAATTAAATTTTTATACCACCCCAGTAAAATTTTTAATAAAATTATAATTAAAATAATCCTTAAAAAATTATAAAATATAAAAATAAAGATCTATAGGGTCTTCTCGTCTTTTAATTTTATCTTAACTTTTTAATTAAAAAATAAAATTCTAAAAAAATTTATATAAGACAGTATATATCTTATCCAACCATTCATACAAGCCTCCAATTAAAAGACTATTGATTATGCTACCTTCGCACAGTCAAAATACTGCGGCCCTTTAATAATATTCAGTGGGCAGGTTAGACTTTAAATTAATTTCAAAAAGACATGTTTTTGATAAACAGGTAAATATATATTTATTGCCGAATTCCTTATATAAACCTCTCATTTATAAATAATTTATATAAATTTATATACTAATTTTATCATAATTAATAAACTTTCTTTATTAAAATTTATATTTTAATAAATAACTTAATTTTAAAATAAATAATATAATTATAAAATAAATTATAACATACTTACTAATAATGACTATTTTTAAGCCTATATTTATTTATTTACTTAATTAAAATTTAAAATTTTATTTTAAAGCTAATCCCTTAAAATATTAATTTTATTAAATTAAATAATTAACTAATTAAATATTTAATTAATAAATCTAAATTAAATTTATTTCTTAAAAAACTAGATATATTTTAAAACGATTAACATTTCATTTCTAAATTTATATTAAAAATAATTATTCCACATTAACTTTTTTATAAATTTAAATCTTTAAAATTCGAGAAAAATTAATATAATAATTAATTAATTAATAAACCCTGATACACAAGGTACAATAAATTAAATTTTCTTTTAAAATAAAAATTTTTCAATTTATTTCAATCTTCTTTTACAATACTAATAAACTATAATAAAAATTATTATTTATTTAAATAATACTAAAACTTTAAATTATAAAATTATTTTTATTAAATAATATAAAAAATAAATAAAATTAATAAATAAAATTTATTCAATTTAAATTGAATTGCACAAATTTCTTTTCAATGTAAATGAAATACTTTACTAATTAAGCTTTAAATTGACTTTCTAGATACACTTTCCAGTACATCTACTATGTTACAACTTATCTTATTTTAATAATAAGAACGATGGGCGATATGTACATAATTTAGAGCTAAAATCTTATAAATAATCTTTTTTATAATACTATCAAATCCACTTTCAAAAATTTAATTTCAAAATTTTATCCATATAAATAAATTTATTGTAATCCATCTCTACTTAAATATAAACTGCACCTTGATCTGACATTTTTTATTAATTTTAAATTATGAAAATTTTATCTTATAATATATTCTGATGACGACGATATACAAATTAAATTAATTTAAGTAAGGTTCAATGTGGATTATCAATTACAGGACAGATTCCTCTGAATAGACTAAATTACCGCCAAATTTTTTAAATTTCAAGAATATAACTAATACTACTTTAATATTTTATTATTTATTTTTAATAATAGGGTATCTAATCCTAGTTTATTACAAAAAGTTTACAGCTTAAATTTATTTTTCAAATAATAATAATAATAATTTAATAATTTCACCTAATAAATTAATTTTTATATTATAAATAAACAATTTAACTAATATTAAAAATTTTTACTTATATTATTTGTATAACCGCGGTAGCTGGCACAAATTTTACCAATATTAAAAATTATTACTAATACAAAATTTCTTTTTTCCTTTAATATTAATTACTGAGAATAAATAAAACTAATTAATTTTTTAAAAATTAAATAATTTCACACAAAAATTTACATGTAAAATAAAATAATAGTAAAAAATTTAACCATAATAAAATTATTTATATATTATATTTAAAATATTCAAATAAGTCATTTATAAAAAAAAATAATTAATTTAATAATACATTCATCATAATCAAACAAACAAATTAAACTAATAAAAACAACTTAGCTCAATTCTTTCCAAGTGTCAAAAATTTTTACACCCCCTAAATATAAAAATATTTTAACTAATAAAATTTTTCAATTAATTTATAAAAAAAAATAATTAATTTAATAATACATTCATCATAATCAAACAAACAAATTAAACTAATAAAAACAACTTAGCTCAATTCTTTCCAAGTGTCAAAAATTTTTACACCCCCTAAATATAAAAATATTTTAACTAATAAAATTTTTCAATTAATTTATAAAAAAAAATAATTAATTTAATAATACATTCATCATAATCAAACAAACAAATTAAACTAATAAAAACAACTTAGCTCAATTCTTTCCAAGTGTCAAAAATTTTTACACCCCCTAAATATAAAAATATTTTAACTAATAAAATTTTTCAATTAATTTATAAAAAAAAATAATTAATTTAATAATACATTCATCATAATCAAACAAACAAATTAAACTAATAAAAACAACTTAGCTCAATTCTTTCCAAGTGTCAAAAATTTTTACACCCCCTAAATATAAAAATATTTTAACTAATAAAATTTTTCAATTAATTTATAAAAAAAAATAATTAATTTAATAATACATTCATCATAATCAAACAAACAAATTAAACTAATAAAAACAACTTAGCTCAATTCTTTCCAAGTGTCAAAAATTTTTACACCCCCTAAATATAAAAATATTTTAACTAATAAAATTTTTCAATTAATTTATAAAAAAAAATAATTAATTTAATAATACATTCATCATAATCAAACAAACAAATTAAACTAATAAAAACAACTTAGCTCAATTCTTTCCAAGTGTCAAAAATTTTTACACCCCCTAAATATAAAAATATTTTAACTAATAAAATTTTTCAATTAATTTATAAAAAAAAATAATTAATTTAATAATACATTCATCATAATCAAACAAACAAATTAAACTAATAAAAACAACTTAGCTCAATTCTTTCCAAGTGTCAAAAATTTTTACACCCCCTAAATATAAAAATATTTTAACTAATAAAATTTTTCAATTAATTTATAAAAAAAAATAATTAATTTAATAATACATTCATCATAATCAAACAAACAAATTAAACTAATAAAAACAACTTAGCTCAATTCTTTCCAAGTGTCAAAAATTTTTACACCCCCTAAATATAAAAATATTTTAACTAATAAAATTTTTCAATTAATTTATAAAAAAAAATAATTAATTTAATAATACATTCATCATAATCAAACAAACAAATTAAACTAATAAAAACAACTTAGCTCAATTCTTTCCAAGTGTCAAAAATTTTTACACCCCCTAAATATAAAAATATTTTAACTAATAAAATTTTTCAATTAATTTATAAAAAAAAATAATTAATTTAATAATACATTCATCATAATCAAACAAACAAATTAAACTAATAAAAACAACTTAGCTCAATTCTTTCCAAGTGTCAAAAATTTTTACACCCCCTAAATATAAAAATATTTTAACTAATAAAATTTTTCAATTAATTTATAAAAAAAAAATAATTAATTTAATAATACATTCATCATAATCAAACAAACAAATTAAACTAATAAAAACAACTTAGCTCAATTCTTTTCTCGACGCGCAACCAATATTAATAATTTTATTTTATATTTAAAATTTTATATTTATATATAATTATTTAATATTAAATTATATATTTTATTAATTAAATATTTTTTACACTCCCTTTATATAAATTATTTATAATATATATATATATTTATAATTATATAAATTAATTATATTTATTTATTTAATATAAATAATTTAATATAATATAAATAAATAAAATACAATGAATATATTTATATATAAATTATTTATATGTATATAGATCTTTTTTTTCTCTGTAAATATAGGCCGAATAGGCATATAAATAATACACTAACGATAATATAATCCTTATTAATTAATTCTCTTAATTTATATATATAATATATTTATTAATAGATCTAAATATATATATATAATAGATGAATATATTATTAAATATTTTATTAATTTATATAATACATTTATATATATATTAAACATTTATATAATATATATATATATATATAATTAATTCTAAAAATAATTATTTAAATTTAATTTAAATAAAAAATTTTAAAAATAAACATTTATAAACTTTATTTTAAATGCCTTTCAAAATTAAATCTTAATCATGTTATTTTTTTTTTACTTATAATAATAAAAAAAAAAATAAAAATGAATTGCCTGATAAAAGGATTACCTTGATAGGGTAAATTATAAAAATTTAATATTTTTATTCATTATATTTAATAGAATTAAACTATTTCTAAAAATTTCAAAAATTTTTGTGCATCATACACTAAAATATATTTTTATAATTCAATTATATTTAAAAAGATAAGCTAAATTAAGCTACTGGGCTCATACCCCATTTATAAAGGTTATAATCCTTTTCTTTTTAATTAAAAAATTTTCAAATAATATTTTTATAATAACATTAATTTTTGGAACTTTATTAACAATTTCTTCAAACTCTTGATTAGGAGTTTGAATAGGATTAGAAATTAATTTACTTTCATTTATTCCCCTAATAAATGAAAATAAAAAAAATATATTAATATCCGAAAGAAGTCTAAAATATTTTTTGATTCAAGCTTATGCTTCTTCTATTTTATTATTTTCAATTTTATTATTATTATTATTCAATTTTAACTTAATTATTAAAAATAACGTTATTCATTTAATAATTTATTCAACTTTAGCATTAAAAAGAGGAATTGCCCCCTTCCACTTTTGATTCCCTGAAGTAATAGAAGGATTAAATTGAATTAATAATTTAATTTTAATAACATGACAAAAAATTGCTCCCTTAATAATAATTTCTTATAATTCAAATTATAATTTATTATTCATTTTTATTTTTTTTTCTATAATTATTGGAGCATTAGGAGGATTAAATCAAACCTCCTTACGAAAATTAATAGCATTTTCTTCAATTAATCATTTAAGATGAATATTAATAGCAATAATATATAATGAATATTTATGACTAATATACTTCTTTTTATATTCTTTCCTATCATCTTCTATTATTTTAATTTTCAATAATTTTAAATTATATTATTTTAATCAAATTTATAACTTTTCATTAATAAACCCAATTATTAAATTTATAATTTTCATTAATTTATTATCTTTAGGAGGACTCCCTCCATTTTTAGGATTCTTCCCTAAATGAATAATTATTGAAAATTTAACAAAAATAAATCATTATTTTTTAATATTTATAGCAGTTTGTATGACTTTAATTACATTATTTTATTATTTACGAATATCATATAGAATTTATATATTAAATTTCTATAAAAATTCATGAATTATAAAAAATTTTAATAACAATTCTCTTCTAATTTTATTTATAAATTTTACCTCTATTATAGGATTAATAATAATTTTCTCATTTTATTTAATCTTATAAAGAGTTTAAGTTAATAAAACTATTAGTTTTCAAAGCTAAAAATACTTGTAAAATCTTTTAATTCTTAAACTTTAATAATTATTCCTTATTCCTTCAGAATTGCAATCTAATATCATTATTGACTATAAAGTTTGATTAAAAAGAAAATATTCTTATAAATAAATTTACAATTTATTGCCTAAATTTCAGCCATTCAATCGCGACAATGGCTATTTTCTACAAATCATAAAGATATTGGAACTTTATATTTTATTTTTGGAGCATGAGCAGGGATAATTGGAACATCAATAAGAATTTTAATTCGTTTAGAACTAAGACAACCAGGAATATTTATTGGTAATGATCAAATTTATAATGTAATTGTAACCGCCCATGCATTTGTAATAATTTTTTTCATAGTAATACCTATTATAATCGGAGGATTTGGTAATTGATTAGTACCTTTAATACTAGGAGCTCCTGATATAGCATTTCCACGAATAAATAATATAAGATTTTGACTTCTTCCTCCATCTATTACATTATTACTCTCAAGCAGAATAGTTGAAAATGGGTCAGGAACTGGTTGAACAGTTTATCCCCCTCTTTCATCTAATATTGCTCATAATGGATCATCAGTTGATTTAACAATTTTTTCTCTTCATTTAGCAGGAATTTCTTCAATTTTAGGAGCTATTAATTTTATTACCACTATTATTAACATACGACCTGAAGGAATTTCTTTAGATCGAATACCTTTATTTGTATGATCAGTAATTATTACAGCAATTCTTCTTCTTTTATCTTTACCCGTATTAGCAGGAGCTATTACTATACTTCTTACAGATCGTAATTTAAATACTTCATTTTTCGACCCAATTGGAGGAGGTGATCCAATTCTTTATCAACATTTATTTTGATTTTTTGGACATCCAGAGGTATATATTTTAATTCTTCCAGGATTTGGAATAATTTCTCATATTATTACTCAAGAAAGAGGTAAAAAGGAAACATTTGGGACTTTAGGAATAATTTATGCTATATTAGCTATTGGACTTTTAGGATTTATTGTATGAGCTCATCATATATTTACAGTTGGTATAGATGTTGATACTCGAGCTTACTTTACTTCAGCTACTATAATTATTGCAGTTCCTACAGGAATTAAAATTTTTAGTTGATTAGCTACTCTTCATGGTACTCAATTAAATTATAATCCTACATTATTATGATCATTAGGATTTGTTTTTTTATTTACTGTAGGAGGATTAACAGGTGTAATTTTAGCAAATTCTTCAATTGATATTATTCTTCATGATACTTATTATGTAGTAGCTCATTTTCATTATGTTCTCTCTATAGGAGCAGTATTTGCAATTATAGCAGGATTTATTCATTGATATCCTTTATTAACAGGATTAATTATAAACCCCTTATGATTAAAAATTCAATTTATAATTATATTTATTGGAGTAAATTTAACATTTTTTCCTCAACATTTTTTAGGATTAGCAGGTATACCTCGTCGTTATTCAGATTTTCCAGATAGTTATTTAACATGAAATATTATTTCTTCTTTAGGTAGTTCTATCTCATTAATTGCTATCTTATTTTTCCTATTTATTATTTGAGAAAGTATAATTACTAAACGAACTCCTTCATTCCCTATACAACTTTCTTCTTCAATTGAATGATATCATTCTATACCTCCTATAGAACACACATATTCAGAACTTCCTATTTTATCATCAAATTTCTAATATGGCAGAATAGTGCAATGAATTTAAGCTTCATATATAAAGATTTTTTCTTTTATTAGAAAATGGCAACATGATCTAATTTAGGATTACAAAATAGAATTTCTCCTTTAATAGAACAATTAAACTTTTTTCATGATCATACTATTTTAATTTTAATTATAATTACAACATTAATTGCTTATATTATAATTATATTATTTTTCAATAAATTTACCAATCGATATCTTCTTCATGGTCAAACAATCGAAATTATTTGAACAATTTTACCTGCAATTATTCTTATATTTATTGCCTTTCCCTCTCTTCGTCTTTTATATTTAATAGATGAAATTAATAATCCTTTAATTACTCTAAAAACTATTGGACATCAATGATATTGAAGATATGAATATTCAAATTTTACTAATTTAGAATTTGACTCTTATATAACTCCTACCAATGAACTTAATATAAATGGATTCCGCCTATTAGATGTAGATAATCGAATTATTTTACCTTTTAATAATCAAATTCGAATTTTAGTAACAGCCACAGATGTTCTTCATTCATGAACAATTCCAGCCCTAGGTGTAAAAATTGACGCAACTCCAGGACGATTAAATCAAACTAATTTCTTAATTAATCAACCTGGATTATTTTTTGGACAATGTTCAGAAATTTGTGGAGCAAACCATAGCTTTATACCAATTGTTATTGAAAGAATCCCAATAAATTTCTTTATTAAATGAATTTCATCTCAAATCAATTCATTAGATGACTGAAAGCAAGTAATGATCTCTTAAATCATATTATAGTAAATTAGCAATTACTTCTAATGATATTAATATTTCTCTCAAAAAAAAATTAGTTTAATCAAAACCTTAGTTTGTCAAACTAAAAAATATTAATAATTTAATATTTTTTAATTCCTCAAATATCTCCATTAAGATGATTAACTTTATTCTTTATTTTTTCATTTACTTTAATAATTTTTAATATTAAAAATTATTATTGCTTTTTTTTATTCTTTAAATTCAACCCCCCAACTATTAAATATTAAACAATCTAAATTAAATTGAAAATGATAACTAATCTATTTTCAGTATTTGATCCTTCAACAACAATTTTTAATATATCCTTAAATTGAATAAGAACTTTTTTAGGTTTATTAATTATTCCATCTTCTTACTGATTAATCCCTAATCGATTCCAAATTATTTGAAATAATATTTTATTAACTTTACATAAAGAATTTAAAACTCTTTTAGGTCCAACTAATAATAATAAAAGAACTTTAATATTTATTTCTTTATTTTCTTTAATTATATTTAATAATTTTTTAGGACTTTTTCCTTATATTTTTACAAGAACTAGTCATTTAACATTAACTTTAACCTTAGCTTTTCCTTTATGATTAAGAATTATAATTTATGGATGAACAAATCACACACAACATATATTTGCTCATTTAGTTCCTCAAGGAACTCCCGCAATCCTAATACCTTTTATAGTATGTATTGAAACAATTAGAAATGTAATTCGTCCAGGAACTTTAGCTATTCGATTAACCGCAATATATAATTGCTGGTCATTTACTTTTAACCCTTTTAGGAAATACTGGGCCTATATCTACATCTTACATTATTGTAAGAATTATTTTAATTGTTCAAATTGCTTTATTATTACTTGAATCAGCAGTCGCTATTATTCAATCTTATGTATTTTCAGTTTTAAGTACTTTATATTCTAGAGAAGTAAATTAATGTCAACAAAAATAAATCATCCCTTTCATTTAGTAGACTATAGTCCATGACCTTTATTAGGAGCAATTAGAGCAATAACAATAACTACAGGATTAGTTCAATGATTCCATCAATATAATAATAATTTATTTATTTTAGGAAATATTATTACCCTATTAATTATATATCAATGATGACGAGATATTTCTCGAGAAAGTACTTTCCAAGGACTTCATACTTTCAATGTAACTTTAGGCCTTCGATGAGGAATAATTCTTTTTATTATCTCCGAAATTTTCTTTTTTATTTCATTTTTTTGAGCATTTTTTTCATAGAAGATTATCTCCTACAATTGAACTAGGAATAATATGACCTCCTATTGGAATCCATCCATTTAATCCTTTTCAAATTCCTTTATTAAATACAGCTATTTTATTAGCATCAGGAATTACTGTAACTTGAGCTCATCATAGATTAATAGAAAATAATCATACTCAAACAATTCAAAGATTATTTTTTACAGTACTTTTAGGAATTTATTTCTCAATTTTACAAGGATATGAATATATAGAAGCTCCATTTACTATTGCAGATAATGTTTATGGCTCAACATTTTTCATATCAACAGGATTCCACGGACTTCATGTTTTAATTGGAACTTCTTTTTTATTAATTTGTTTTTTACGTCATATTAATCATCATTTTTCAAAAAATCACCATTTTGGATTTGAAGCAGCAGCATGATATTGACACTTTGTAGATGTAGTTTGATTATTTTTATATATTTCAATTTACTGATGAGGAGGTTAATTTATAAAGTATATGTATGTATAAATGACTTCCAATCATTAGGACTAAATAATTTTAGTATAAATAATTTTAACACTTACTATTATAAGTCTAATTATTTTAACTATTTCTATTATTATAATAATAATAGCAACCTTTTTATCTAAAAAAACCATTACTGATCGTGAAAAATCTTCCCCTTTTGAATGTGGATTTGACCCTATAAATTATTCTCGTTTACCCCTTCTCTCTTCGATTTTTCTTAATTGCAATTATTTTCTTAATTTTTGATGTAGAAATTGCTCTTCTTCTCCCAATAATCTTAATTTTTAAATCATCAAATTTAATAAATTGAACAATTACTAGCCTTTTCTTTATTTTTATTCTATTAATTGGATTATATCACGAATGAAACCAAGGAGCATTAGAATGAAATAATTAAATCTCAACCAAATATGAAGCGATATATTGCAATTAGTTTCGGCCTAATCTTAGGTGAATTACACCCATATTTTTTAAAAATAAATAAATAGGATAATAGTTAATTATAACATTTAACTTGCACTTAAAAAATATTGATTCAATCAATTTATCTTAAATTAATTGAAACCAAAAAGAGGTATATTACTGTTAATAATATTAATGAATTTTAAAATTCCAATTAAGAAATATAAATGGAATTAAACCATTAAAGATAAAAGTTAGCAGCTTTTTCTTGATCACCATATTTCTATTAATATTTATTTATATAGTTTAAAAAAAACATTACATTTTCAATGTAAAATTAATAAACTTTATTTATAAATATTTCCAATATTTAAAAATTAAAATAATTTCCTCAACAACTTCAATGTTACGCTCTAAATATAAGCTATTTAAATTAATTTAAAAATATTATTAATAATAAAATTACAATTCAAATAAAATATCTTATTAAATAAATTTTCAAATTATTATTTTGAAACTCTTGAATATATAAAGAATACTTTTTTATTTGATAATATAATATATGTCCACCAAAATATTCTCTTCAACCTTGATCAAATCTTTTATATGAAAATAATCCTATTTTTAATGGCAATTTAATAATAATTAAAGTCGAAATATAAGGCATAAATCATATTATCCCAACAAATCTTCTAAATTTATAAAATATAAAAGATTTATTATTACTAAATAAATTTTCATAATTTAATAAATAACCTATCAAACCCCCTAAAACACAAACCATTAATGTTAAAAATTTTATCATTTTAGGTAAATTAACTATCTCTGGATTAAAAAATATTAATCATCTAAGAAAACTTCCCCCAATAATAGCTATAATTATTAAAAAAAAAAATTCTAAAATTTATAATTCATCTCTTATCATTTAATATATTTAAAACTATATTTTTAAAATCCCCTGTTATAGAATAATAAACTAATCGAAAAGAATAACAAACCGTTAACCCAGTTGAAAAAAAAAAAAGAAAAAAAGAAAAAAAATTTATATAAGAAAGTATAACAACTTCTAAGATTAAATCCTTTGAATAAAATCCAGCTAAAAAAGGCATTCCACACAAAGCTAAATTAGCAATATTAAAACATCTACAAACTAAAGGTATTCTTATAAACAACCCTCCTATATAACGAATATCTTGTATATTTTTTTATATTATGAATAATTACTCCTGCACATATAAATAATAATGCCTTAAATAAAGCATGAGTTAAAAGATGAAAAAAATGCTAATTTAAATTCTCCAATAGATAAAATTCTTATTATTAATCCTAATTGTCTTAAAGTAGATAAAGCAATAATTTTTTTTAAATCATACTCAAAATTAGCCCCTAATCCAGCTATAAATATTGTTAATCCTGAAATTAATAATAAAATTTGACCAAATAATGAATCTACTAATAAAATATTAAAACGAATCAATAAATAAACCCCTGCAGTTACTAAAGTTGAAGAATGAACTAAAGCAGAAACAGGGGTAGGGGCTGCTATAGCAGCAGGTAATCAAGAAGAAAAAGGAATTTGAGCTCTTTTAGTTATAGCTGCTAATATCACCAATCTTCCAATTATTAATATTTCAAAATTTTCCTTATTAATTTCTAAATAAAAAATATAATTCCAACTTCCATAATTTAATATCCAAGCAATAGCTAATAATAAAGCTACATCACCAATTCGATTTGATAAAGCTGTTAACATTCCAGCATTATAAGATTTTACATTTTGAAAATAAATTACTAAACAATAAGAAACTAATCCTAATCCATCTCATCCTAATAAAATTCTAATTAAATTAGGACTAATAATTAGTATTATCATTGATATAACAAATATTAAAACTAATAAAATAAATCGATTTTTATTAAAATCTCTAGATATATAATCATCTCTATATAAAATTACTAAAGAAGAAATTAATAATACAAAAGATATAAATATCAATCTTATTCAATCCAATAAAAAAGTCATAACAATTGAAGTTGAATATAAAGAAATAATTTCTCATTCAATAAAATAAATTAAATCATTCAATAAAAAATTTAAACTAAATATAAAAAAATTAAATCTAATAAAAATTAAAAAATAAAATCTAACCTTACAATAATTAATTAAAGAATTCACGATTTAAAATGAAAATTCATATCATTGACACCACAAATCAATATTTTTTTTAAACTATTTAAATTAAATTCATAATATACAAATATCACTTTTTAAAATTAAAAAATTTAAAGGTAATCAATGTAATATTAATAATAAATACTCTCGACTTGTCCCAAAAGAAAAAAAATTAACCCCAGAATAAATTTTACCATGTTGACTATATGAAAATAAATAAAGGGTATAAGCCGCTCTAAAAAAAGATAATAATCTTAAACCAATTATAGTTAATCAAGATCATCTTACAATTCTATTTATTAAACTAATTTCCCCTAATAAATTTAATGTTGGAGGAGCCGCTATATTCCCAGCACATAATAAAAATCATCATAAAGCTATTCTAGGTATAAAATTTAATATCCCCTTGTTAATTAATAAACTTCGTCTATTTATTCGTTCATAAGAAATATTTGCTAAACAAAATAATCCAGAAGAACATAAACCATGAGCAATTATTAAAGTATATGATCCTCTTAATCCTCAATAAGTTATAGTTATTAAACCTCTTAAAACAATCCCTATATGAGCTACAGAAGAATAAGCAATTAATGCCTTTAAATCCATTTGTCGTAAACAAATTAATCTTACTAACACACCTCCTATTAAACTAATTCTAATTCATCAATAATTAAATTTTATACCTAAAATTTGTAAAAATGAAAAAACACGTAATAATCCATAACCTCCTAATTTTAATAAAACACCAGCTAAAATTATAGAACCAGAAATAGGAGCTTCAACATGAGCTTTTGGTAATCATAAATGAACTAAAAATATTGGTATTTTTACCAAAAAAAGCAAAAATTATACATAAATATAAAAATTTTAAATTATAATATTTTAAATAATTTAATATAATCAAATTTATAATATTTAAATCATTTTTAATAAAAAAAATTCCAATTAATAAAGGTAAAGAAGCTAATAAAGTATAAAATAATAAATAAATTCCTGCTTGTAAACGCTCTGGCTGATAACCTCATCCTAAAATCAAAAATAATGTAGGAATTAATCTTCTCTCAAAAAATAAATAAAATATAAATATTCTTAATGAACTAAAAGTAAATACTAATATCAATAATAACAATAAAATTATAAAAATAAATAATTTTCTATAATTAAAAACACGATAAATTATTTCTCTAGCTATTAATATTAAAGCACAAATCCAAAATCTCAACATAATTAAACCATAAGAAATTAAATCTAATCCAAAATAATAAGAAATATCACAAAAATAATTTATTATTACAATTTTTAATATAAATATAAATCTCCCTAAAAATAGTAAACATTGAACCATTCAATAATTTTTTTTATATAATAATAATAAACAAATAATAAAAAAAATAAATTTTAACATTGTAAAATTGAAAATCTTTGAAAATAATCATTACCATGAGTTCGAACTATAGAAACTAAAATAGATAACCCTAATACTCCCTCACAAACACAAAAAGTTAAAAAAAATATTCTAAAATACTTTTCATTTTCTATATAATTTAAAAAAAAAAATAATATTATAAATAATATTAAAACCATAAATTCTAATGACAATAACATACATAATAAATGCTTTCGTCTAGAAATAAATACTAAACATCCAATTATAAATATTACTATAATAAATAATAAAAATAAATTTACCATTAATTTAGTTTTAATAGTTTAATCAAAACCTTAGTCTTGTAAACTAAAAATAAAAAATTTTTTTTTAAAACATCAAGAAAAAAGAAAATTCTTTTTCATTAATTCCCAAAATTAATATTTTTTATAAACTATTTCTTGATATTTTTATAACTTTTATTTTCTCATCTCTTATAATTAGATTAATTTTCACACAAATTAATCACCCTTTAGCTATAGGATTAATTCTTTTAATTCAAACATTTTTAATTTGTATAATTTCAGGAATTTATATCCAAACATTTTGATATGCTTATATTTTATTTTTAATTTTTATAGGGGGAATATTAGTTCTATTTATTTATGTAACCTCTCTTTCATCAAATGAAATATTCTCTTTTTCAATAAAATTATCAATTATTCTATATTTTATACTAATTATCTTTTTAATAATTTTTTTTTTTATAGATAAAATAATAATTGAAACATTTATTAATAATTACGAAATAAATTTATTATCAAATTTTAAATCTTTATATATAGAAAATATTTTATCTTTAAATAAAATATATAATTTTCCTACAAATTTAATTACTTTACTTTTAATTAATTATTTGTTTTTAACATTATTAGTTACAGTAAAAATCTCTATAAAAAATTATGGACCTTTACGCCCATTATCTTAATTAACAAAATTATTTATGAAATTAATGAATAAACCAATTCGAAATACCCACCCTTTATTTAAAATTATAAATAATGCACTAATTGATTTACCTGCCCCCTCTAATATTTCAATTTGATGAAATTTCGGATCTCTTTTAGGACTTTGTTTAATAATTCAAATTTTAACAGGTCTTTTTTTAGCTATACATTATACAGCAGATATTGAAACTGCTTTTAATAGTGTAAATCATATTTATCGAGATGTTAATAATGGATGACTACTCCGAATTTGTCACGCAAACGGAGCTTCATTTTTTTTTGCATGTTTATTTACCCATGTAGGACGAGGTATTTATTATAATTCATTTCTTTATATTCCTACATGAATAGTAGGAGTAATTATATTATTTATAACAATAGCAACTGGATTTTTAGGATATGTTTTACCTTGAGGACAAATATCTTTTTGAGGAGCAACTGTTATTACAAATCTTTTATCGGCTATTCCTTATTTAGGAAATGATTTAGTTCAATGAATTTGAGGAGGATTCGCAATTGATAACGCAACTTTAACTCGATTCTTTACTTTTCATTTTATTTTACCTTTTATTATTTTAGCTTTAACAATAATTCACCTTTTATTTTTACATCAAACAGGATCAAATAATCAGGATTAAATAGAAATATTGATAAAATTCCATTTCACCCATATTTTATTTATAAAGATATAGCAGGATTTATTATCTTTATTTGAATTTTAATCACTTTTATTTGAAAATTTAATTATTTATTAATAGACCCAGAAAATTTTATTCCAGCTAATCCATTAGTAACTCCTGTTCATATTCAACCTGAATGATATTTTTTATTTGCTTATGCAATTTTACGATCAATTCCTAATAAATTAGGAGGAGTAATTGCTTTAGTTATATCAATTGCCATTTTAATAATTTTACCTTTTACTCATATAAGTAAATTTCAAGGACTTCAATTTTATCCTCTTAACCAAATTTTATTTTGAAGAATAACATCTATTACATGCCTATTAACTTGAATTGGAGCACGACCCGTAGAAATCCCTTATATTATAACAGGACAAATTTTAACAATTTTATATTTTTTATATTTTATTATTAATCCCCTTTTATCAAAATACTGAGATAACCTTTTAAATTAATTAATAAGCTTTTACAGCATATGTTTTGAAAACATAAGAAAGAAGTAAACTCTTCTATTAATTTTATACTAAAAATCATTCATTATAAAGAAAAAAAAAAAATTTTTACTCCAATAAAAAAAAATAAATAATTTAAAGATAAAGGTAAAAATCTTTTTCATGCTAAATATATTAATTTATCATAACGAAATCGAGGTAAAGTCCCTCGAACCCAAATAAATATATAAGAAATAAAAACTAATTTTAAAAAAAAAAAAAATCTATAAATATCTCTACCTAAAAAAATTACTACAAATAATATACTTATAAATAAAATTCTTGCATATTCTGCTAAAAAAATTAAAGCAAATCTACCTCTTCTATATTCAACATTAAACCCAGAGACTAATTCTGATTCTCCTTCTGCAAAATCAAATGGAGTTCGATTAGTTTCAGCTAAACAAGAAGCAAATCAAACTAATCTTAAAGGATAACAAAAAACAATAAATCAAATATATTTTTGAAAAAAATAAAAATTTAAAAAATTATAACCCCCCACTAAAAAAATAAATCTTAATAAAATTAAAGCCAAACTTACTTCATAAGAAATAGTTTGAGCAACAGCCCGTAAACCCCCTAATAAAGCATAATTAGAATTAGAAGATCACCCAGCAATTATAACAGTATAAACTCTTAATCTAGTAATACAAAAAAAAAATAATACTCCTAAATTAAAAGAATATAATTTAATTAAATAAGGAATACATAACCAAATTAATAAAGATAAAAATAAAGAAAAAATTGGAGAAAAATAATAAACTAAATAATTAGATAATAAAGGATATGTTTGTTCTTTAGTAAATAACTTAACTGCATCTCTAAAAGGTTGTAATAACCCAACAAATCCAACTTTATTAGGACCTTTTCGAATTTGAATATATCCTAAAACTTTTCGTTCTAATAATGTTAAAAAAGCAACTCTAACTAAAACACAAATAATTAATAATAAACTACCTACTAACCCCAATACATAATCATTAAAATACAATACTATTTATAATAATAAAATATTATTTAAATAAATTCTAAATTTATTACACTAATCTGCCAAAATAGTAATTAAATATTATTATCAATCATTTTAATAAAATTTATATTTTTTATATTAGGTCCTTTCGTACTATAATATAATTATTAATTAAAGATAGAAACCAACCTGGCTTACACCGGTTTGAACTCAGATCATGTAAGAATTCAAAGGTCGAACAGACCTAAACTTTAAACTTCTACACCTAAAAATAACTCTTAATCCAACATCGAGGTCGCAATCTTTTTTATCGATATGAACTCTAAAAAAAAATTACGCTGTTATCCCTAAGGTAACTTAAATTTTTAATCAATATTATTGGATCAATTATTCATATATTAATGTATAATACAATTAAAAGTTAATTAAATTTTTATACCACCCCAGTAAAATTTTTAATAAAATTATAATTAAAATAATCCTTAAAAAATTATAAAATATAAAAATAAAGATCTATAGGGTCTTCTCGTCTTTTAATTTTATCTTAACTTTTTAATTAAAAAATAAAATTCTAAAAAAATTTATATAAGACAGTATATATCTTATCCAACCATTCATACAAGCCTCCAATTAAAAGACTATTGATTATGCTACCTTCGCACAGTCAAAATACTGCGGCCCTTTAATAATATTCAGTGGGCAGGTTAGACTTTAAATTAATTTCAAAAAGACATGTTTTTGATAAACAGGTAAATATATATTTATTGCCGAATTCCTTATATAAACCTCTCATTTATAAATAATTTATATAAATTTATATACTAATTTTATCATAATTAATAAACTTTCTTTATTAAAATTTATATTTTAATAAATAACTTAATTTTAAAATAAATAATATAATTATAAAATAAATTATAACATACTTACTAATAATGACTATTTTTAAGCCTATATTTATTTATTTACTTAATTAAAATTTAAAATTTTATTTTAAAGCTAATCCCTTAAAATATTAATTTTATTAAATTAAATAATTAACTAATTAAATATTTAATTAATAAATCTAAATTAAATTTATTTCTTAAAAAACTAGATATATTTTAAAACGATTAACATTTCATTTCTAAATTTATATTAAAAATAATTATTCCACATTAACTTTTTTATAAATTTAAATCTTTAAAATTCGAGAAAAATTAATATAATAATTAATTAATTAATAAACCCTGATACACAAGGTACAATAAATTAAATTTTCTTTTAAAATAAAAATTTTTCAATTTATTTCAATCTTCTTTTACAATACTAATAAACTATAATAAAAATTATTATTTATTTAAATAATACTAAAACTTTAAATTATAAAATTATTTTTATTAAATAATATAAAAAATAAATAAAATTAATAAATAAAATTTATTCAATTTAAATTGAATTGCACAAATTTCTTTTCAATGTAAATGAAATACTTTACTAATTAAGCTTTAAATTGACTTTCTAGATACACTTTCCAGTACATCTACTATGTTACAACTTATCTTATTTTAATAATAAGAACGATGGGCGATATGTACATAATTTAGAGCTAAAATCTTATAAATAATCTTTTTTATAATACTATCAAATCCACTTTCAAAAATTTAATTTCAAAATTTTATCCATATAAATAAATTTATTGTAATCCATCTCTACTTAAATATAAACTGCACCTTGATCTGACATTTTTTATTAATTTTAAATTATGAAAATTTTATCTTATAATATATTCTGATGACGACGATATACAAATTAAATTAATTTAAGTAAGGTTCAATGTGGATTATCAATTACAGGACAGATTCCTCTGAATAGACTAAATTACCGCCAAATTTTTTAAATTTCAAGAATATAACTAATACTACTTTAATATTTTATTATTTATTTTTAATAATAGGGTATCTAATCCTAGTTTATTACAAAAAGTTTACAGCTTAAATTTATTTTTCAAATAATAATAATAATAATTTAATAATTTCACCTAATAAATTAATTTTTATATTATAAATAAACAATTTAACTAATATTAAAAATTTTTACTTATATTATTTGTATAACCGCGGTAGCTGGCACAAATTTTACCAATATTAAAAATTATTACTAATACAAAATTTCTTTTTTCCTTTAATATTAATTACTGAGAATAAATAAAACTAATTAATTTTTTAAAAATTAAATAATTTCACACAAAAATTTACATGTAAAATAAAATAATAGTAAAAAATTTAACCATAATAAAATTATTTATATATTATATTTAAAATATTCAAATAAGTCATTTATAAAAAAAAATAATTAATTTAATAATACATTCATCATAATCAAACAAACAAATTAAACTAATAAAAACAACTTAGCTCAATTCTTTCCAAGTGTCAAAAATTTTTACACCCCCTAAATATAAAAATATTTTAACTAATAAAATTTTTCAATTAATTTATAAAAAAAAATAATTAATTTAATAATACATTCATCATAATCAAACAAACAAATTAAACTAATAAAAACAACTTAGCTCAATTCTTTCCAAGTGTCAAAAATTTTTACACCCCCTAAATATAAAAATATTTTAACTAATAAAATTTTTCAATTAATTTATAAAAAAAAATAATTAATTTAATAATACATTCATCATAATCAAACAAACAAATTAAACTAATAAAAACAACTTAGCTCAATTCTTTCCAAGTGTCAAAAATTTTTACACCCCCTAAATATAAAAATATTTTAACTAATAAAATTTTTCAATTAATTTATAAAAAAAAATAATTAATTTAATAATACATTCATCATAATCAAACAAACAAATTAAACTAATAAAAACAACTTAGCTCAATTCTTTCCAAGTGTCAAAAATTTTTACACCCCCTAAATATAAAAATATTTTAACTAATAAAATTTTTCAATTAATTTATAAAAAAAAATAATTAATTTAATAATACATTCATCATAATCAAACAAACAAATTAAACTAATAAAAACAACTTAGCTCAATTCTTTCCAAGTGTCAAAAATTTTTACACCCCCTAAATATAAAAATATTTTAACTAATAAAATTTTTCAATTAATTTATAAAAAAAAATAATTAATTTAATAATACATTCATCATAATCAAACAAACAAATTAAACTAATAAAAACAACTTAGCTCAATTCTTTCCAAGTGTCAAAAATTTTTACACCCCCTAAATATAAAAATATTTTAACTAATAAAATTTTTCAATTAATTTATAAAAAAAAATAATTAATTTAATAATACATTCATCATAATCAAACAAACAAATTAAACTAATAAAAACAACTTAGCTCAATTCTTTCCAAGTGTCAAAAATTTTTACACCCCCTAAATATAAAAATATTTTAACTAATAAAATTTTTCAATTAATTTATAAAAAAAAATAATTAATTTAATAATACATTCATCATAATCAAACAAACAAATTAAACTAATAAAAACAACTTAGCTCAATTCTTTCCAAGTGTCAAAAATTTTTACACCCCCTAAATATAAAAATATTTTAACTAATAAAATTTTTCAATTAATTTATAAAAAAAAAATAATTAATTTAATAATACATTCATCATAATCAAACAAACAAATTAAACTAATAAAAACAACTTAGCTCAATTCTTTCCAAGTGTCAAAAATTTTTACACCCCCTAAATATAAAAATATTTTAACTAATAAAATTTTTCAATTAATTTATAAAAAAAAATAATTAATTTAATAATACATTCATCATAATCAAACAAACAAATTAAACTAATAAAAACAACTTAGCTCAATTCTTTCCAAGTGTCAAAAATTTTTACACCCCCTAAATATAAAAATATTTTAACTAATAAAATTTTTCAATTAATTTATAAAAAAAAAATAATTAATTTAATAATACATTCATCATAATCAAACAAACAAATTAAACTAATAAAAACAACTTAGCTCAATTCTTTTCTCGACGCGCAACCAATATTAATAATTTTATTTTATATTTAAAATTTTATATTTATATATAATTATTTAATATTAAATTATATATTTTATTAATTAAATATTTTTTACACTCCCTTTATATAAATTATTTATAATATATATATATATTTATAATTATATAAATTAATTATATTTATTTATTTAATATAAATAATTTAATATAATATAAATAAATAAAATACAATGAATATATTTATATATAAATTATTTATATGTATATAGATCTTTTTTTTCTCTGTAAATATAGGCCGAATAGGCATATAAATAATACACTAACGATAATATAATCCTTATTAATTAATTCTCTTAATTTATATATATAATATATTTATTAATAGATCTAAATATATATATATAATAGATGAATATATTATTAAATATTTTATTAATTTATATAATACATTTATATATATATTAAACATTTATATAATATATATATATATATATAATTAATTCTAAAAATAATTATTTAAATTTAATTTAAATAAAAAATTTTAAAAATAAACATTTATAAACTTTATTTTAAATGCCTTTCAAAATTAAATCTTAATCATGTTATTTTTTTTTTACTTATAATAATAAAAAAAAAAAATAAAAATGAATTGCCTGATAAAAGGATTACCTTGATAGGGTAAATTATAAAAATTTAATATTTTTATTCATTATATTTAATAGAATTAAACTATTTCTAAAAATTTCAAAATTTTTGTGCATCATACACTAAAATATATTTTTATAATTCAATTATATTTAAAAAGATAAGCTAAATTAAGCTACTGGGCTCATACCCCATTTATAAAGGTTATAATCCTTTTCTTTTTAATTAAAAAATTTTCAAATAATATTTTTATAATAACATTAATTTTTGGAACTTTATTAACAATTTCTTCAAACTCTTGATTAGGAGTTTGAATAGGATTAGAAATTAATTTACTTTCATTTATTCCCCTAATAAATGAAAATAAAAAAAATATATTAATATCCGAAAGAAGTCTAAAATATTTTTTGATTCAAGCTTATGCTTCTTCTATTTTATTATTTTCAATTTTATTATTATTATTATTCAATTTTAACTTAATTATTAAAAATAACGTTATTCATTTAATAATTTATTCAACTTTAGCATTAAAAAGAGGAATTGCCCCCTTCCACTTTTGATTCCCTGAAGTAATAGAAGGATTAAATTGAATTAATAATTTAATTTTAATAACATGACAAAAAATTGCTCCCTTAATAATAATTTCTTATAATTCAAATTATAATTTATTATTCATTTTTATTTTTTTTTCTATAATTATTGGAGCATTAGGAGGATTAAATCAAACCTCCTTACGAAAATTAATAGCATTTTCTTCAATTAATCATTTAAGATGAATATTAATAGCAATAATATATAATGAATATTTATGACTAATATACTTCTTTTTATATTCTTTCCTATCATCTTCTATTATTTTAATTTTCAATAATTTTAAATTATATTATTTTAATCAAATTTATAACTTTTCATTAATATAAACCCAATTATTAAATTTATAATTTTCATTAATTTATTATCTTTAGGAGGACTCCCTCCATTTTTAGGATTCTTCCCTAAATGAATAATTATTGAAAATTTAACAAAAATAAATCATTATTTTTTAATATTTATAGCAGTTTGTATGACTTTAATTACATTATTTTATTATTTACGAATATCATATAGAATTTATATATTAAATTTCTATAAAAATTCATGAATTATAAAAAATTTTAATAACAATTCTCTTCTAATTTTATTTATAAATTTTACCTCTATTATAGGATTAATAATAATTTTCTCATTTTATTTAATCTTATAAAGAGTTTAAGTTAATAAAACTATTAGTTTTCAAAGCTAAAAATACTTGTAAAATCTTTTAATTCTTAAACTTTAATAATTATTCCTTATTCCTTCAGAATTGCAATCTAATATCATTATTGACTATAAAGTTTGATTAAAAAGAAAATATTCTTATAAATAAATTTACAATTTATTGCCTAAATTTCAGCCATTCAATCGCGACAATGGCTATTTTCTACAAATCATAAAGATATTGGAACTTTATATTTTATTTTTGGAGCATGAGCAGGGATAATTGGAACATCAATAAGAATTTTAATTCGTTTAGAACTAAGACAACCAGGAATATTTATTGGTAATGATCAAATTTATAATGTAATTGTAACCGCCCATGCATTTGTAATAATTTTTTTCATAGTAATACCTATTATAATCGGAGGATTTGGTAATTGATTAGTACCTTTAATACTAGGAGCTCCTGATATAGCATTTCCACGAATAAATAATATAAGATTTTGACTTCTTCCTCCATCTATTACATTATTACTCTCAAGCAGAATAGTTGAAAATGGGTCAGGAACTGGTTGAACAGTTTATCCCCCTCTTTCATCTAATATTGCTCATAATGGATCATCAGTTGATTTAACAATTTTTTCTCTTCATTTAGCAGGAATTTCTTCAATTTTAGGAGCTATTAATTTTATTACCACTATTATTAACATACGACCTGAAGGAATTTCTTTAGATCGAATACCTTTATTTGTATGATCAGTAATTATTACAGCAATTCTTCTTCTTTTATCTTTGACCCGTATTAGCAGGAGCTATTACTATACTTCTTACAGATCGTAATTTAAATACTTCATTTTTCGACCCAATTGGAGGAGGTGATCCAATTCTTTATCAACATTTATTTTGATTTTTTGGACATCCAGAGGTATATATTTTAATTCTTCCAGGATTTGGAATAATTTCTCATATTATTACTCAAGAAAGAGGTAAAAAGGAAACATTTGGGACTTTAGGAATAATTTATGCTATATTAGCTATTGGACTTTTAGGATTTATTGTATGAGCTCATCATATATTTACAGTTGGTATAGATGTTGATACTCGAGCTTACTTTACTTCAGCTACTATAATTATTGCAGTTCCTACAGGAATTAAAATTTTTAGTTGATTAGCTACTCTTCATGGTACTCAATTAAATTATAATCCTACATTATTATGATCATTAGGATTTGTTTTTTTATTTACTGTAGGAGGATTAACAGGTGTAATTTTAGCAAATTCTTCAATTGATATTATTCTTCATGATACTTATTATGTAGTAGCTCATTTTCATTATGTTCTCTCTATAGGAGCAGTATTTGCAATTATAGCAGGATTTATTCATTGATATCCTTTATTAACAGGATTAATTATAAACCCCTTATGATTAAAAATTCAATTTATAATTATATTTATTGGAGTAAATTTAACATTTTTTCCTCAACATTTTTTAGGATTAGCAGGTATACCTCGTCGTTATTCAGATTTTCCAGATAGTTATTTAACATGAAATATTATTTCTTCTTTAGGTAGTTCTATCTCATTAATTGCTATCTTATTTTTCCTATTTATTATTTGAGAAAGTATAATTACTAAACGAACTCCTTCATTCCCTATACAACTTTCTTCTTCAATTGAATGATATCATTCTATACCTCCTATAGAACACACATATTCAGAACTTCCTATTTTATCATCAAATTTCTAATATGGCAGAATAGTGCAATGAATTTAAGCTTCATATATAAAGATTTTTTCTTTTATTAGAAAATGGCAACATGATCTAATTTAGGATTACAAAATAGAATTTCTCCTTTAATAGAACAATTAAACTTTTTTCATGATCATACTATTTTAATTTTAATTATAATTACAACATTAATTGCTTATATTATAATTATATTATTTTTCAATAAATTTACCAATCGATATCTTCTTCATGGTCAAACAATCGAAATTATTTGAACAATTTTACCTGCAATTATTCTTATATTTATTGCCTTTCCCTCTCTTCGTCTTTTATATTTAATAGATGAAATTAATAATCCTTTAATTACTCTAAAAACTATTGGACATCAATGATATTGAAGATATGAATATTCAAATTTTACTAATTTAGAATTTGACTCTTATATAACTCCTACCAATGAACTTAATATAAATGGATTCCGCCTATTAGATGTAGATAATCGAATTATTTTACCTTTTAATAATCAAATTCGAATTTTAGTAACAGCCACAGATGTTCTTCATTCATGAACAATTCCAGCCCTAGGTGTAAAAATTGACGCAACTCCAGGACGATTAAATCAAACTAATTTCTTAATTAATCAACCTGGATTATTTTTTGGACAATGTTCAGAAATTTGTGGAGCAAACCATAGCTTTATACCAATTGTTATTGAAAGAATCCCAATAAATTTCTTTATTAAATGAATTTCATCTCAAATCAATTCATTAGATGACTGAAAGCAAGTAATGATCTCTTAAATCATATTATAGTAAATTAGCAATTACTTCTAATGATATTAATATTTCTCTCAAAAAAAATTAGTTTAATCAAAACCTTAGTTTGTCAAACTAAAAATATTAATAATTTAATATTTTTTAATTCCTCAAATATCTCCATTAAGATGATTAACTTTATTCTTTATTTTTTCATTTACTTTAATAATTTTTAATATTAAAAATTATTATTGCTTTTTTTATTCTTTAAATTCAACCCCCCAACTATTAAATATTAAACAATCTAAATTAAATTGAAAATGATAACTAATCTATTTTCAGTATTTGATCCTTCAACAACAATTTTTAATATATCCTTAAATTGAATAAGAACTTTTTTAGGTTTATTAATTATTCCATCTTCTTACTGATTAATCCCTAATCGATTCCAAATTATTTGAAATAATATTTTATTAACTTTACATAAAGAATTTAAAACTCTTTTAGGTCCAACTAATAATAATAAAAGAACTTTAATATTTATTTCTTTATTTTCTTTAATTATATTTAATAATTTTTTAGGACTTTTTCCTTATATTTTTACAAGAACTAGTCATTTAACATTAACTTTAACCTTAGCTTTTCCTTTATGATTAAGAATTATAATTTATGGATGAACAAATCACACACAACATATATTTGCTCATTTAGTTCCTCAAGGAACTCCCGCAATCCTAATACCTTTTATAGTATGTATTGAAACAATTAGAAATGTAATTCGTCCAGGAACTTTAGCTATTCGATTAACCGCAAATATAATTGCTGGTCATTTACTTTTAACCCTTTTAGGAAATACTGGGCCTATATCTACATCTTACATTATTGTAAGAATTATTTTAATTGTTCAAATTGCTTTATTATTACTTGAATCAGCAGTCGCTATTATTCAATCTTATGTATTTTCAGTTTTAAGTACTTTATATTCTAGAGAAGTAAATTAATGTCAACAAAAATAAATCATCCCTTTCATTTAGTAGACTATAGTCCATGACCTTTATTAGGAGCAATTAGAGCAATAACAATAACTACAGGATTAGTTCAATGATTCCATCAATATAATAATAATTTATTTATTTTAGGAAATATTATTACCCTATTAATTATATATCAATGATGACGAGATATTTCTCGAGAAAGTACTTTCCAAGGACTTCATACTTTCAATGTAACTTTAGGCCTTCGATGAGGAATAATTCTTTTTATTATCTCCGAAATTTTCTTTTTTATTTCATTTTTTGAGCATTTTTTCATAGAAGATTATCTCCTACAATTGAACTAGGAATAATATGACCTCCTATTGGAATCCATCCATTTAATCCTTTTCAAATTCCTTTATTAAATACAGCTATTTTATTAGCATCAGGAATTACTGTAACTTGAGCTCATCATAGATTAATAGAAAATAATCATACTCAAACAATTCAAAGATTATTTTTTACAGTACTTTTAGGAATTTATTTCTCAATTTTACAAGGATATGAATATATAGAAGCTCCATTTACTATTGCAGATAATGTTTATGGCTCAACATTTTTCATATCAACAGGATTCCACGGACTTCATGTTTTAATTGGAACTTCTTTTTTATTAATTTGTTTTTTACGTCATATTAATCATCATTTTTCAAAAAATCACCATTTTGGATTTGAAGCAGCAGCATGATATTGACACTTTGTAGATGTAGTTTGATTATTTTTATATATTTCAATTTACTGATGAGGAGGTTAATTTATAAAGTATATGTATGTATAAATGACTTCCAATCATTAGGACTAAATAATTTTAGTATAAATAATTTTAACACTTACTATTATAAGTCTAATTATTTTAACTATTTCTATTATTATAATAATAATAGCAACCTTTTTATCTAAAAAAACCATTACTGATCGTGAAAAATCTTCCCCTTTTGAATGTGGATTTGACCCTATAAATTATTCTCGTTTACCCTTCTCTCTTCGATTTTTCTTAATTGCAATTATTTTCTTAATTTTTGATGTAGAAATTGCTCTTCTTCTCCCAATAATCTTAATTTTTAAATCATCAAATTTAATAAATTGAACAATTACTAGCCTTTTCTTTATTTTTATTCTATTAATTGGATTATATCACGAATGAAACCAAGGAGCATTAGAATGAAATAATTAAATCTCAACCAAATATGAAGCGATATATTGCAATTAGTTTCGGCCTAATCTTAGGTGAATTACACCCATATTTTTTAAAAATAAATAAATAGGATAATAGTTAATTATAACATTTAACTTGCACTTAAAAAATATTGATTCAATCAATTTATCTTAAATTAATTGAAACCAAAAAGAGGTATATTACTGTTAATAATATTAATGAATTTTAAAATTCCAATTAAGAAATATAAATGGAATTAAACCATTAAAGATAAAAGTTAGCAGCTTTTTCTTGATCACCATATTTCTATTAATATTTATTTATATAGTTTAAAAAAAACATTACATTTTCAATGTAAAATTAATAAACTTTATTTATAAATATTTCCAATATTTAAAAATTAAAATAATTTCCTCAACAACTTCAATGTTACGCTCTAAATATAAGCTATTTAAATTAATTTAAAAATATTATTAATAATAAAATTACAATTCAAATAAAATATCTTATTAAATAAATTTTCAAATTATTATTTTGAAACTCTTGAATATATAAAGAATACTTTTTTATTTGATAATATAATATATGTCCACCAAAATATTCTCTTCAACCTTGATCAAATCTTTTATATGAAAATAATCCTATTTTTAATGGCAATTTAATAATAATTAAAGTCGAAATATAAGGCATAAATCATATTATCCCAACAAATCTTCTAAATTTATAAAATATAAAAGATTTATTATTACTAAATAAATTTTCATAATTTAATAAATAACCTATCAAACCCCCTAAAACACAAACCATTAATGTTAAAAATTTTATCATTTTAGGTAAATTAACTATCTCTGGATTAAAAAATATTAATCATCTAAGAAAACTTCCCCCAATAATAGCTATAATTATTAAAAAAAAAATTCTAAAATTTATAATTCATCTCTTATCATTTAATATATTTAAAACTATATTTTTAAAATCCCCTGTTATAGAATAATAAACTAATCGAAAAGAATAACAAACCGTTAACCCAGTTGAAAAAAAAAAAAGAAAAAAAGAAAAAAAATTTATATAAGAAAGTATAACAACTTCTAAGATTAAATCCTTTGAATAAAATCCAGCTAAAAAAGGCATTCCACACAAAGCTAAATTAGCAATATTAAAACATCTACAAACTAAAGGTATTCTTATAAACAACCCTCCTATATAACGAATATCTTGTATATTTTTTATATTATGAATAATTACTCCTGCACATATAAATAATAATGCCTTAAATAAAGCATGAGTTAAAAGATGAAAAAATGCTAATTTAAATTCTCCAATAGATAAAATTCTTATTATTAATCCTAATTGTCTTAAAGTAGATAAAGCAATAATTTTTTTTAAATCATACTCAAAATTAGCCCCTAATCCAGCTATAAATATTGTTAATCCTGAAATTAATAATAAAATTTGACCAAATAATGAATCTACTAATAAAATATTAAAACGAATCAATAAATAAACCCCTGCAGTTACTAAAGTTGAAGAATGAACTAAAGCAGAAACAGGGGTAGGGGCTGCTATAGCAGCAGGTAATCAAGAAGAAAAAGGAATTTGAGCTCTTTTAGTTATAGCTGCTAATATCACCAATCTTCCAATTATTAATATTTCAAAATTTTCCTTATTAATTTCTAAATAAAAAATATAATTCCAACTTCCATAATTTAATATCCAAGCAATAGCTAATAATAAAGCTACATCACCAATTCGATTTGATAAAGCTGTTAACATTCCAGCATTATAAGATTTTACATTTTGAAAATAAATTACTAAACAATAAGAAACTAATCCTAATCCATCTCATCCTAATAAAATTCTAATTAAATTAGGACTAATAATTAGTATTATCATTGATATAACAAATATTAAAACTAATAAAATAAATCGATTTTTATTAAAATCTCTAGATATATAATCATCTCTATATAAAATTACTAAAGAAGAAATTAATAATACAAAAGATATAAATATCAATCTTATTCAATCCAATAAAAAAGTCATAACAATTGAAGTTGAATATAAAGAAATAATTTCTCATTCAATAAAATAAATTAAATCATTCAATAAAAAATTTAAACTAAATATAAAAAAATTAAATCTAATAAAAATTAAAAAATAAAATCTAACCTTACAATAATTAATTAAAGAATTCACGATTTAAAATGAAAATTCATATCATTGACACCACAAATCAATATTTTTTTTAAACTATTTAAATTAAATTCATAATATACAAATATCACTTTTTAAAATTAAAAAATTTAAAGGTAATCAATGTAATATTAATAATAAATACTCTCGACTTGTCCCAAAAGAAAAAAAATTAACCCCAGAATAAATTTTACCATGTTGACTATATGAAAATAAATAAAGGGTATAAGCCGCTCTAAAAAAAGATAATAATCTTAAACCAATTATAGTTAATCAAGATCATCTTACAATTCTATTTATTAAACTAATTTCCCCTAATAAATTTAATGTTGGAGGAGCCGCTATATTCCCAGCACATAATAAAAATCATCATAAAGCTATTCTAGGTATAAAATTTAATATCCCCTTGTTAATTAATAAACTTCGTCTATTTATTCGTTCATAAGAAATATTTGCTAAACAAAATAATCCAGAAGAACATAAACCATGAGCAATTATTAAAGTATATGATCCTCTTAATCCTCAATAAGTTATAGTTATTAAACCTCTTAAAACAATCCCTATATGAGCTACAGAAGAATAAGCAATTAATGCCTTTAAATCCATTTGTCGTAAACAAATTAATCTTACTAACACACCTCCTATTAAACTAATTCTAATTCATCAATAATTAAATTTTATACCTAAAATTTGTAAAAATGAAAAAACACGTAATAATCCATAACCTCCTAATTTTAATAAAACACCAGCTAAAATTATAGAACCAGAAATAGGAGCTTCAACATGAGCTTTTGGTAATCATAAATGAACTAAAAATATTGGTATTTTTACCAAAAAAGCAAAAATTATACATAAATATAAAAATTTTAAATTATAATATTTTAAATAATTTAATATAATCAAATTTATAATATTTAAATCATTTTTAATAAAAAAAATTCCAATTAATAAAGGTAAAGAAGCTAATAAAGTATAAAATAATAAATAAATTCCTGCTTGTAAACGCTCTGGCTGATAACCTCATCCTAAAATCAAAAATAATGTAGGAATTAATCTTCTCTCAAAAAATAAATAAAATATAAATATTCTTAATGAACTAAAAGTAAATACTAATATCAATAATAACAATAAAATTATAAAAATAAATAATTTTCTATAATTAAAAACACGATAAATTATTTCTCTAGCTATTAATATTAAAGCACAAATCCAAAATCTCAACATAATTAAACCATAAGAAATTAAATCTAATCCAAAATAATAAGAAATATCACAAAAATAATTTATTATTACAATTTTTAATATAAATATAAATCTCCCTAAAAATAGTAAACATTGAACCATTCAATAATTTTTTTTATATAATAATAATAAACAAATAATAAAAAAAATAAATTTTAACATTGTAAAATTGAAAATCTTTGAAAATAATCATTACCATGAGTTCGAACTATAGAAACTAAAATAGATAACCCTAATACTCCCTCACAAACACAAAAAGTTAAAAAAAATATTCTAAAATACTTTTCATTTTCTATATAATTTAAAAAAAAAAATAATATTATAAATAATATTAAAACCATAAATTCTAATGACAATAACATACATAATAAATGCTTTCGTCTAGAAATAAATACTAAACATCCAATTATAAATATTACTATAATAAATAATAAAAATAAATTTACCATTAATTTAGTTTTAATAGTTTAATCAAAACCTTAGTCTTGTAAACTAAAAATAAAAAATTTTTTTTAAAACATCAAGAAAAAAGAAAATTCTTTTTCATTAATTCCCAAAATTAATATTTTTTATAAACTATTTCTTGATATTTTTATAACTTTTATTTTCTCATCTCTTATAATTAGATTAATTTTCACACAAATTAATCACCCTTTAGCTATAGGATTAATTCTTTTAATTCAAACATTTTTAATTTGTATAATTTCAGGAATTTATATCCAAACATTTTGATATGCTTATATTTTATTTTTAATTTTTATAGGGGGAATATTAGTTCTATTTATTTATGTAACCTCTCTTTCATCAAATGAAATATTCTCTTTTTCAATAAAATTATCAATTATTCTATATTTTATACTAATTATCTTTTTAATAATTTTTTTTTTATAGATAAAATAATAATTGAAACATTTATTAATAATTACGAAATAAATTTATTATCAAATTTTAAATCTTTATATATAGAAAATATTTTATCT